>NC_056728.1:62814280-63101780 GCF_019279795.1 Protopterus annectens | reverse complement strand
GTGGAGAACAGGCAGAGGGCTGCCACCTAAGCTTTTCATGCTGGCACCAGTTCCTTTAACCATTTGGTTTAATCATTAGAATTTGTGTCAGATATCAGTCTGTAGCTGTAGAGCAAACTGACCTGTTTGCAAATGGTACCAATATTAACATACTAATGTCTAACTAGACTGCATGGCACCTGCTATTTGCCCTTGTCCCAGGTTTAATTCATGTCTCAGATGTCGGAAGGCTGATCAGTGTAGGAGTGGAATGCCTCTCTTATGTAGGGGTCATTTTCTCCCTCACTACAGCCAGTAACACCTCTGGTGGGAGAAGCGGACAGAGACTGTAAGTAATTTTGATATGGGGGGAGGTAGTGCAGGGCTCCAGAGGCACTGTTTGTGAAGAAGTTTGACCTGTGTCTGGATTAATTTCATGCAGCTGCACCAGGTAGGATGAGTTTTTATGGTTAGGCCAAAACATAAAAGCAACTGACTGTGGTATATGTCACTCACCTTGGCCTCTGTTAAGAAAATGGATGCATAAATAAGTGGACAACTGTCTGGAGTTTCAGTTAACTGAGGTCTGTGCTGTACAGGTGTGGATACAAATAAAGGGGAAATGATTACTGCAGTAGTATCACATACAATAGCAAGTTTCAAGGGAGGCTTGTAAGATGGGCATATAAAAATGTTGTGCACTTTGGAAGGGAAAATCGTGGAAAAATATACTTACAAGGAATAGTAGCCCTAGGGAGAGCAAAAGATGAAATCAGACAGTGCAATGCAAAATGTAGTAGCGACAACAGGTCAGACTGCAGGATTTATAGAGAGAAGAATGGACTCCAGATATTCAGAATTCATGTACCTTTTTATGTGGTTTGGTGAAGCTGCTTGCGAGATACTAGAACCAGGTATAGAGGAGATGTTAGGTTAATAGAACGTGTATAACTCAATTTCCAAAAAAGGTGTGGGAGATGGGAGGAATTTGATATCCTACTTATAGTACTGCCCTTGGAATCAGTTGAAGTTATTTGTGAATTCTATAAAGAATGACATGGGAACGTCCATTTGGACATAGGTGGGGTCCTGGGGAGAAGAACTTTATTCATTATTCAAAGTCACAGACAACTGTGTTATAAACACTGAAGAAGGAGCACTGTATATAAACATGCTGACACTGCAGAACATTGTCAGTGAACATTAGAAGTACAAAAGCAGCAGAGGGGCATTTATCTTCTGTTTGAGAATGTATTTATTGACACAAAATAAATATGTACCAAGATAACCACAAATGTAATTGCACATGATTAACACCTAGATTACATATTTTATAACACAGACTGAGACTTAAATGCACAAACAATTTTGGCTGAGTAGAATAGATGTGTAGTTCTCAATAAAATGGCTACAGTTACCTTTCTGAAACTTTTAGTTTTAGTAATATTGCACATAAAGGCATCTACAGCCCTCTTAATTCCTTGCCATACTAAATTTTTATATAAAGACAGGTGGGGTTCAGGGACTACTGTTTGTTAACTCCTTTCAGACATGGTTACCAAAAGTAAAGTCTGCATAAAGGAATATGGCCATTTTTTAAAGTGTCCATTTTTTTAAATAATACATTTATACTTTCATCTTAATTTAACAAATACTTGCATGCATTAAAAGAGCTCACTATTTGTAGTCTTGAGGGAATTTGTTTTCATTATAAGAAAAGTGTGTGCACTTTCTGTAAAAGGAGTGGGGAGGTTTTAGAACCATATTGTATAACTTAAATTGGGGAGAACTCACTCGGGGTGGTACAGTTAACATAAGGGTATGACAGAAACGTTCCTGTGTGTGTGTGTGTGTGTGTGTGTGTGTGTGTGTGTGTGTGTGTGTGTGTGTGTTTTGTGTGTGTGTGTGTGTTTTGTGTGTGTGTGTGTGTGTGTGTGTGTGTGTGTGTGTGTGTGTGTGTGTGTGTGTGTGTATGTGTGTTTTTGTGTGTGTGTGTGTCTATGTATATATATATATATATATATATATATATATATATATATATATATATATATATATATACACACTTACAAGCAAGGCAGAAGAAAGAAAGAAGAGAATCATTCAGGTATAATTTCATTTGGTGTATTTCACAGTCAGTTTCCTAGTGAGCGGAAGCTGAAGGAAGGAAAGACGGCAGGAAATTGGGTGAATGGACAACAGGAGAAGTCAGAACTGACAAGGAAATAGTATTTGGCAGACAGTGTGTTGGGATTTTGAATGTACTGTTGGTAGAGTTGTACAGTATAGGATCTAGCTGGACACTTTTGCAGAATAAATGTAAATCTTTCCCCAGCAACAGCTTTGCGAGCATTTGTTTGTTGAGGAGAAAGACTGCTACTTTTCCACCATTACCATCATTTAATGTAAAACAGAGTTGGAGATAAGGGCACTGGTCTTATTCCATCATCAGTTTCATGTGTGAATGATAGTATGAGACTGAAGAACGGCAGGTTGCTTTGTATGTATCACATTGTGATGAAGAAGAAGGTGTATTATACTAATCATAACCAGTTTATGGACAAAAAGTAAATTGTCTGCAATCACCTACCTCACACAAAGATCCCTTCAGCATCTCCATAAACAGTCATATTGTTCTGTTTTGAGATATTCACTTGAGTCACTGTACTTAATATATCCAAGTAAAAAATCACATTAGCTATATCACAGAACCAATTTGTAGTATTATTATAGTGTTTAGAATTTCTTAATAATCTGTGAGTTCCATAAATTATTGAAGATCTTAAACCTAATCAATCAAACAGTTAAGATTAAATCATGTGAGATGCCTTCATAAGAGGAGTACAGATTGAAGGTTTGAACTTTGTTTTAATAATAGTGTTGTTAAATTCTTTACTTTTTCTTAGTGATTCTTCTCCAGTTTTTGCCCCAACAATTTACAGTGCTTTTTTATCTGGAAGGATATAAAGCATAATGCTTATAGTCCAGTTTTGTTTTAATGATACTTGCATATAGTGGAACAATATCTTTATTTTCATTTAACATTATGCATTGATTTACATATTAATTTATTTTTAATTCCCATTCATGTAAATCTCACACACACACACACACACACACACACACACACACACACACACACACACACACACACACGTGGAAAAAAATAGTTTACTCTCTTTTGTAATTTCTGAACCCTTATAAAGATGAATACTCTTTCAAAGCTTTTGATAATTTATCATAAATGTATCATGTAGCCTGCAGTATCTCAAGTATATATTTGGTATTTGCTTTTATTAACATTGATCATCATATTGTTTCTCCTACACCATTCAGATTAATTGAATAAAACATTTTGAAGCTTTATTACAGCACCATGGCTAATAATAATGTTCCCTAATTTTATGTTGTTATTTAGGTGAAAATTATTGAGATAAAATATGAATAAGTTCAGTCCCGAAAAAGAACAATGAGGTCCAACTTGAATTAATGTGGGACACTCTGATTATGTACCCTCATGTTACACGGCTCAGAATTGATTATAGAACCAGTCCTAAATCTATGAGATGCGTGATATCTAAAAGCTGTATTGCACAAGTTGTTCTTTTGTAAGGGTTATATGACTGATGGAATCAAAGGCTTTGAAAAAATTAATGAAGAACGTACAAACTTGTAAGCTGCAGTCTAAGTCTGATATCAGCTTTGTGCAGAAGACAATGTTGCAGTTTTGGTGGGCATACTTGGTGTCCAGGCATACTCTACAATATTTACTTGTCCTATATAGGCCTATTGTACAATGTTTGTAACCTATTTAATTCCAACATTTCCTTTACTTTACCAGCACATGAAAGAAGACTGAATGGCATATAATCTGTAATATTACTTTTCTCTCCTTTATTTTGTAGATTAACTTTGTTACAGCCTTCTTCCAGTCTTCAAAATCTAACAATCTTTAAAAAAAATAAATAAATAAATATATATATATATATATATATATATATATATATGTGTGTACATTAGAAGTTTTTCCTAGCTAATACTTTCATATTTTTCTCAGGTTGACTTGATTATATTGCCTTGCTTATATTTCGTGACTTGAGCATTTCAAGAATATTTGCAGTCATGAGTGACTCAAAAGGACTGTTCACATTAAGAGTGTGCAATGTTTCTTTTCCACAGTATCTTAGGTGTAGTAAAGTGTTTTCATTTATAAATTAAGGGCACATAGGTTCATAGGTAGGTACTAGGCTATTGGCCCGAGGGCCTGTATAAGCCTAGCCAAAAAGGTACCCTGGCTTTCGCCACCCAAGAAAATTATTTTACTGTGCCCCTGTCAAGCAGAACCACAGAAGTGATCCCCGGGATGAATTTCCTATTACCCATCCAATCATCAAGATTTTTCATGAAGAGTGCTAATGAGGAGCTCTGTTTGACATAGATAGGTAGTTTGTTCCAGAGTATGGGAAGTCTCTGGGACAGGAATCTATCCCTCCAGCATGTTCTGTTTATTGTGGTGACAAGGTTTAGGTCCCTAGAGCATGTAGCTCAGAGGGATTGGGATTTATTTAAGTGGAGCATGTCCAACAGCTCTGGGTTTGACATAGCTTTGTATGTTAGGCAGAGATCGCCTCTGAGTAGGCGATGTGCGATGGAGTAAAGCTGGAGGTTTTTGAGACGGTCTGCGTAAGGCATCTGTTTGAGGCCAGTAATCCTCTTTGTGAGTTTTTTTTGCGGTCTTTCCAGTTGTTGTAGATGTCTTGTGAGGTACATACCAAAAGGGGAGTGGTACTCTATAATGGGTGTAATGAGTGATGAGTAGAGGGGAACAATGACCTCTTTTTTTCTGGATGAGAAACCTTTTGTGATGAGGTTGTGCCACATAGAAGGATTTCCTGACCACTGTGGCGATGTGATTATCAAAGGAGAGACTACTGTCCACCTGTGTCCCAAGGTCTCTTATCACACTTTCAATGTTAAGTAGACTACCACCTATGTGGTAGTTCATGGGTACAGAGTTTTTACCAAAGGGGATGACAATGCACTTTTTGGCATTGAGCTTGAGACCATGTCTTTGACACCAGGCATCTGTCTCAGTGAGGCCCTTTTGTAGGATGTCCGCATCGTTAGGAGTTTCGATTATGGCTCCTAGTTTGCAGTCATCTGCAAATTTAGTTAGCCAAAGACCTTCTGTGTTAGCCTGTACTTCAGAGATGTAGATACCAAACAGGAGAGGACCCAGGACTGAACTCTGTGGTACTCCACTTGTCACTGGTCTGAAGTCTGATTTGGAGTCTGCTACTTTCACAGTGTGGGTTCTGTCAGTAAGCCAGTTGGCAACCCATCTTGTGACATAGGGATTTATACCTAGTTTAGTGAGTTTATCTATAATTCCAGAGTGGGGGATGATGTTGAATGCCTTGGCGAGATCTAGATAGGCTGTGTGAACCACCTTACCCTCATCTGTGGCTTTGGTGACTACTTCAAAGAAGTCTATCAGGTTTAGGAGACATGATCTGCCTTTTACAAACCCAAACTGTGTTGGGTCCAGAGTTTGGAGATCTCCAATGTCTTTGTTTATGAGTTCCATGGTGATACGTTCCATGGCCTTGCAGACTAGGCTCGTCAGGCTAATGGGGCGGTAGTTCCCGGGGTCTGTTGTGGCCCCCCATTTGTGGAGTGGGATAACTGTCACGGTGCGCCATTCAATGGGCACAAAGCCTGAGGTGAGGCTATGATTGAACATGGTACTTAGGTGGGGTGCCAGTTCATTCTGTAGTTCATGTAGAAGGCAGCCTGGGATGTTGTCAGGTCCCAGGGATGCTGTGTTCTTGGCTTTGGAGATTGAGGTTTTTACCTGTGCAGCCGTGATTACAGGAACTTTGCATTCTTCCGGTATAAAGATGGGCCCTTTAGGGGGAGAGAGGGGGGTAAAGTTAGCACTGAACCTATCTGCCAGGATGTTGGCAATATCAGTTGGTTCTATATATTTAGTGTCATTGTGCTGTAACTCAGAGCAGATCTGAGTGTTGCCATTGAGATTCTTGACATAGCTATAGAATGCTTTGTGGTTGTCTTTAGAATCAGTGGCAATTTTGTTTTCATAACTAGCTTTGGAGGATTTTATGAGGGATCTCAGCTTCTTACTGAGGCTGACCAGGGAGTTCCTCCAATCATGGAATTTTACTCTTTTTTTGCAACAGTTTCTTTCTTCTGTTGTAGAGTTTGTTTATGGCAGAAAACCACCAGATTGGCTTCCTTTTTTTGGAGGATAGCATCTTGGTTCTGTTAGGGATAGCATGATCCATGCACTCGTGTAAGTGCTTATAAAGTGCATTTGTGTAGGATTCAGCAGTCGTACCTCTATTGTCCATCTGCATGGGTGTCATGAAGTTTGCCACTTCTGTCTTAAGAAGCGTGAATTTGGCTTTGGAGAATTTTTTTACGGTTGTTTCCCTAATGGGGGGTGGGAGCGGGATGTGGGTGTCTAGGGTGATTAGCTTGTGGTTGGATCTGACCAACGAGGAGCTGACCTCTGGTGTGGAACACCGGCCACCCATGTTGGTGATGACCAGGTCGAGGATATTGCTGCCCTGGTGGGGGTGTGGATAAGTTGATACAAGGCATTGGAATTGATGATTTCCAGAAATCGTTGAACAAAAGAGTTGGTACATGAGTAGTTTTCCCAGTTAATGATAGGGTAGTTGAAATCACCCATTATTAGAGTGTTGGGTTGTACCTTAATATTTTCCAGTGTATCAAGAAAAGAGGAGTGGGAATCCTGGGGCATGGTGGGTGGTCTGTAGCAAGCTACAATCTGGATTGCAGTTTTGCCCAGAGTTAGTTGAACTTGGATAATCTCGGATGCATTATGCTGAGCAACTAGCTTGGAGGTGTGGATATCCTTAATGAATATGAAAATGCCTCCACCTTTAGTGTTTCGTGGTTTGGTGGCCGAAAGGTGTGGTATGAATTATAGCCTAGTAATGCAGGGGTTCTCTCTGGAGCTTTGAACCAGGTCTCAGTCACTGCACAGATGTCAGTGTTCTCCATTTTAAGGAGTGCCTCGAGTGAGTGCATTTTGAGGTTTAGACTTCTAGCATTGAGTAGCATTACCCTCAGATTTTGCTTGCTTGTACCTGTTACGGTGGTGAATTTATCATTTGAACCTTGCCTACAAAAGGCACTATAGGGGTGGCAAGAGCCTTTGCCAGTATAAAGTCTTTGGTCATTTCTATCATGATCTAGCCAAAGAAGGATTATCTATTCTTCTTATAAAGTTTTGGCTAACCTTCATTCCATTTCATAGCTTAATAGGTAATTACTAGGCTAGCTGCCCTTACAGGCCATTTTAAGCCTAGCTAATTTCCCTTTTTGTGCTTGAAATAAACTACCCCATTTGGTTATAGACTGGCCTTCCCCATCCCATGGTCAATAATTATATATTACCCCTAATAAGAATAACTAGGATTATACCAAAAATAATTTGAGGGGACCCATGCAAGTAATAAAGCATTTAGGAACTACCTGTGTCCAATAGTAGTACAGGGGGCAGTCCTTGGGTAAATTTTCTGTTTCCCATCCATAGATCTAAATTGCACTTGAAAATGGACAGGGAAGAACTTTGTTTTATGTGGGTGGGGAATTTGTTCCACATCAGTGGTATCCTCTGAGAAAATTACCTGTCCAGCCAAACCATTCCGTTGATGTTGCAGAAGGGGTTTAGATCCCTAGACCAAGTATTTCTGATGTCATTTGATTTGCTGAAGTGCAATAAATCCATCAGTAATGAGTTGCAGGATGTCTTGAATGCCAGACACAGGTCACCTCTTAGCAGTGTGTGGGATATATAAGTCTAGTGGCAGGGCTTTGCGTTGGTCCATGTAGGACATGTTGTTTAGGTCTTGCATCATTTTACTAAGTTATCTCTGTGGGTGTTCCACTTGCTGCATGTATCTGGACAGATACATGCCAAAGAGGGCATTATATTCAATGACTGGCCTAATGAGGACTGAGTAAAGAGGGGCAGTGACATCCCTAGATCTAGATACAATCCATATATTTAGAAGCTGGGCAATATAGAAAGACTTTCTTACAAAAATATGCACATGTTGGTCAAAAATGTGTTTACTGTCCACATACATTCCCAAATCCCGAATAACAGGATCAACTCTTAAGGGAGTATTGTCAATGCGGTAGTTCCCTGTGGTAGATGACTTATCAAAAGATGCAATAATACATTTTTTGGCATTTAGTTTTAAACCATTATTTTGACACTAGTTATTTACTTGAGACAAACCTTCCTGCAGGATGGCTAAACCATTTGGGGATTCAATGATTTTTCCTAGCTTACACTCATCTGTAAACTTAGTTAGCCAGAGCTCTTTGGTATCGGCTTTCACTTCAGAAAAATAGATGCCAAACAGGAGAGGTCCCAGCACAGAACCCTGGGGGACTCCACTAGTGACTGGTCCCTTTATGGGGTAACTTCCCCTGTTTTGATAATCTGTGTCCTATCTCTGAGCTAGTTGGCAATCCAGTGGGTGACACATGGGCTTATTTCGATTTATTTAGCTTTTCTGCTATGTCTCAATGGAGAATTGCGTCAAAAACTTTGACCAGGTCAGGATGTATGGTGTGTACTGTTTTGCCTTCATCCACTGTTTTGGTGACCTTTTTATAAAATCCACTAGGGTGAGTAAGCATGACCTACCCATGACAAATCCTAACGGATATGAGTCCAGTGTTTGAAGGTTCCTTATATTCTGATTGATTAATTTAATGGTAAGCCTTTCCATGGCTTTGCATATGAGGCTGGTCAGACTTATGAGTCTGTAATTGCCTGGGTCTGTGGAAGGTCTTCCCTAATGTAGGGGAATGGCTGTAGCTGTTCTCTACTCACTTGGTACAAAACCTGTATGGAGACTGAGACTGAACAGTGTTATTAGGGGTGTGGCTAAATTGTGCTTCATGCTATTTAAGATGCATCCACGGATATTGTCAGGACCCATTGATGCAGTATTTATAGCTTTTGATAGCACTTTTAGGACTTGGTCTTTTGTGATAGCTGGAGTTCAGCCAGATTCAGGTATATCTTGAGGGACAGATTTATTTGCCAGTAGGTTCACTATATCTTCAGCCTCAGTGTAGGCAACATTGTTCATGCATTGCTGCATTGTGCTTTTGAGATTATGAACATAACCAAAAAAAATCTATGTTACTGTCTTTGGCTTAGGTAGCTATTTTAGCCTCAAACTTGGCTTTGTGGAAATTTATTAAGTTCCTGAGTTTTATGTTTATTTCAGTGCTGAGGGCTCTAACATTCTGGGAATTAGTTCTCTTACTATTGGTCAAAATTTGTTTCCTTTTATTATAAAGCTTGTTGATATTATGGTTCCACTCATACCTCTCAACCTGGAAACATCAAAAATCTGGACAAGGCCCATGAAAAATAGGTACAAATCTGTACGCCGATTAACATAAAATTTGCATACATAATTATGTAACCCCATCCACTCCAATGGAATTATGGGATACCAGCTTTCAAATGCAAACTGAAGAACAGACAACCAAAATATGGCACCAGTGTCCCCCTGCAGCCATTCCAATGTCCCATTACCTGGCTATTTTGCCCCATTTACCATAAACACAAATGTGTGCAATGCATGCATACTGCTTTACTTCTACAATGATTATTTGGATTTTATTTTTACATTTTATAGCACAACGCACAAATACTAATAGATATCTGCTAAACAAAGCAAATTGGCAATACTGTCTCACAATGAAAATAGACTTGGCATTAAAACGTCTCTGCCCTTGAGACTCACATTCATTGAAACCCACACCACATCCAAAGAAAATGCATCTGTTTTCAAATCATAGGCCCTTTGCACATGAAACATACATGTGTTCTTTGATACACCTTCCTGACTGTATTAAATTACACTCCTCGTATAAAATAGCACACTTGTTATAGAGCATATTAAAATTTATTGTGTTGAACATTTTTGCAGTAAGCAATGCAACAAAATGCATTAACCAATAATGACAAAACTGCCCAATTCAGAAAATTTCCATTATAAAAGTCTACTCAAAATTCTACAGTCCACCAGTATCAGTAAATATGAACAATCTCTGCAGAAGTAAAAATCATCTAAATAATTCCACATTAAAGAGATCTGAACTAATGAAAAGGTTGCTGCTAGCAAACAACTTAATATTTCATGGTTTCATCTACAAATAAAATGCCTGTTGCCCTTGAGGAATAAATTGTCTAGGTTGCATTAAAAATGATAAGCTAATAATATTGCAATAGGGAATGGATGCCACACTGATAACAGGTTCATAGTTTCTCGGTATCTCTGCTAAAGAGGACATTCTCAGGACTGCAGAATCCACCCCCTTTAAAAGTACAACACAGTACAACACAGTACAGCAATCCATATACATACTGTGAGAATAGAACCCACAGCATTCTGCATCAAAAGCTAGTATTATCCTGTTGTGCTAAAGAAGTAATGCCTGCAGTATGTAATCACCAATGAAAAGAAGTAATGCCTGCAATAAGTAATAACTGTTCAAAAGAAGTAATGCCTGCAATAAGGAATCACAATTCAAAAGAATTAATGCCTGCAAGCTGAGCTGTTAAGTAAAAAGAACCACCATTAAAAATAAGCACAGGAACAAAGTAAAACTGCCAGTTCACACACATTATGCCTGCAAGCTGAGCTGTTAGCCTGTTAAGTAAAAGGAATCACCATTCAAAATAAGCACAGGAACAAAGTAAAGCTGCTGTTTCACACACATTATGCCTGTAAGCTGAGCTAAACACACACAATCACAAAAGTAGTTAATTAAAGTTGCCATTTCTCTTAGCCCTAATGCCATTGCCTGCAACTGAGCTAAACAAAGTAAAGAAGATGCACATGTTATGCCTGCAAGCTGAGCCATTAAGAAAAAGGAATCACCATTCAAAACAAGCACAGGAACAAAGTAAAGCTGCCGGTTCACACACATTATGCCTGCAAGCTAAGCCGTTAAGTAAAAAAAGAATCACTCACTATTCAAAAGTGGTTCAAGAAGCTGCCATTTCTCTCAGCCGTAATACCTGTAAGCTAAACATACTCTCAAAAGTTATGACTGCATTCTGCAAGCTGAGCCAAGCACAGTAAACAAAGTAAAGAAGCTGCCATTTCTGCAAGCTGCTGCTGAGTCGTTAAGTAAAAGGAATCACTGTTCAATCACAGGTAATGCCTGCAAGCAGCTGAGCCAAGCACAGTAAACAAAGTAAAGAAGCTGTCCTTTCACAGACACACACACACTGCATTTGCCGGCTTTACACAGCAAAGTACCTTCTGTCAACGGTCCTTTCTGTTTGGTTAGTCCTCCTGCAACAGACACTTTCAGCTCTACAGTTGCCAGTTGAAGAAATCCTGCCCGAACGGCAGTTCATTCATTAAACAGCAGAGCAGACACTTCCTGCCCAAATGGCAGTGCATTAAGAGTCCGACTGGCTTAAAAAGTAAATAAATCCTGCTGCTGTGGCTTAGAGATATCCTGTGTTCTACCGCCCGAACAGCAGTCCACTATTCAAACAGACATGCGGCATGTTAACGGAGCTGACGTCGATGTCATCGCGCACATGATGACGTCAGCTCCAAAAGCGCAAAAATCAAAAAAATACTTTTGAAAAATCGGAAATAATGGGGTGCCACTCGGGAATCCTGGCACTCCATTATTGGGACCCCAAAACTCTGTAAAATCCGAGTAATTCGGGACAGTTGAGAGGTCTGGTTCCACTGTGTTGTTTGTTTCTGGAGTTTGCGCTGCACTTGTTCCTATGGGGTACAGCTCCATCTCTGCAGCTGTTTACATGCTGGTATAGTGTGATAATGTATGTTTTTGCATATTCAGTGGATTTAACTTGGTTTAGTGGGGGTTTGAAACTTGTCAATGTATCACTTAGGAATAGGTAGTTTGTCTTAAAGAAATTTCTAAAGGTAGCTTGGATGGAAGGGATCTCTGGCTTCAGTTTTATTTTGAAAGAGACTGTTTTATGGTTAGTCCTAACAAGTGATGAAGATACCCAAGGGGTGGTGTAAAATGCTCACAGATTAGTAAGGATAAAATACAAGGTGTAATTTCCCCTAGTGGGAATCTGATGTGTATTGTCCCACCTCTGTGGCAGCTCAGTCAAGCCCCACTACACCCCGATCATGCTTCCTCTGTTGACATCCCCAACCTGCAACAGGGACTGTCATCTGGAGATGCCCATAACCCCCCCCCCAAGATGGGCATGCCCACCCTTCCCTGCCACTATGTCAGTCACTCGGGGCACTAATTGAACCTGAGCCAACTGGGTTGCAGTCAGGGCTTTATCCATTTATGCCACCAGGGCAAGAAGAATGAATATTGAATGAAAAGGAAAAAGCTAACTCTGATAGGTGGCTTAGGGTGCCATTTGTGGTGCGGTAGTATCAGCTTCAAAGATGGAAAGTGAAAGGGCCTTTGTAGATATTTTAGATGATGAAGACATGAATGAAAAGTTCAAGGTTCCCACTAGAAAAGAAGACACTGTTAACTTTGTCCTTGTTCATGTGTACTGAATGTTAATAGTACATACAACAGTAGATGGGCAATACTACACAAACAAGCCTGCATAGTAAACAAATACATTAAAAGTATAAATAATCATACGGTACCCAATAATGCAATAGCTTTTCATTCATTTAGAATGGCAATACTCAATATTATTGCTTATTTCCAGAATGACTAGACAAACTCATGAAAGAAATCAACAGACTGAGACTTATTTATTTATTTTTACATTTGTTATCTAGGTAAATACACAAAGTGAGGTCCAAGATTTAATGTTACATATTATATTGCCCAATATATTGCTTTAGCTATGTAGCAGTTATATAACAGACAAGATGGCATAATCTCAACCAAAAAAATGCAATGCACTGCATTATAATACAAGCCAAACCCAGACTCCATGATCTAAAATAAAAATATTTAGAAAAAAAATCAACTGTGGTAGCCAGCTATACTGGCCCATATGAGTGCATTTACATAAAGGAGTGTCCAAAGGTTCTTGTCCTATGCTCTCCCTGTTGTCAGGTAGGTGAAATCATGATGTATAAGCTCATTACTTTCCCTTATCATGTATACTAGTAGACAAAATGTTCCTTTTCGTGCACATTGTCTCGTTAGCGGGTTAAATACTTGATAAAGCATGATATGCATGTCAAAGCTTAAATTATTAAATGCAATTATTCAATTATTTGTATTTATATTGTCATGGACTATCTGGTTTTACTTTTGTTTCATTAGTGATATTTTAAACAGTTAGTGCTTTCCTTGAATATGTTCCTACATTTTAACAGTTAGAACTGCATTCTTTTCATGTTATATCTGTGTATATTATGTTTTTTGTATATTAAAACTTATCAGAACTTGTTACCACCTTCCTACACAGGGCAGGTATGTGCTGTGCAATACTACCTTGACATTTGTCTTATGTCTTTGTAGAACAATGACAATATCCTGGCAGGGAGTTGTATTTTTTTGTTGTAGTTGTATAAGCTCTATGTATGTTGAACCTGTGTTCTTTAGCAAGTATGCGACTCATTTGCTGATGCTTAGATATGCACTACATTTTTTATGACATATGGATTGACTTCATGTATGCTTATTAAGTGTTGGGTTCATAATGTGCTTACCATTGCAGTGCTATAATCTAATAATTTGTTCTATACATTTTCACTGAGTTTCTTCATCACTACGTTTCCAGTTATACCCATTTTGACCTTACTTTCATATCTTTTCTTACCTTCTGTCTCTACTCTTATAATAACCTGTCTTTTCTTACTTTGATTTACTGTGTTCCTTCCTCCATCTCTAGAAATAATCTGACTTCATAATGCATTGACTTTATCACCTCCATATGATATTAAGTACAGTCTCTTGCTCTTGTTTCTGTCCAGAGCCCATGGACATCATATTGGTCTTCTGCACCAGCAGCCAGCTGATATTACTGTCACTCTGTAGTGTAAGCAAGTTTAACATGAATAACTTTACTGTACTTTAAACAAATCAGATATGTACCTATACTGGACTGTGACATTCCCCCAGTGTAGTCCTTACACTCTTAGGGATCTTTACTTAATCTGTCACTGTCCATTCACTTTGACCTTTAGATTACACTGTAAACTAGATACTTCTGCTTTAGTTTCTTCATGTTTGCATTCAGTAGCTGAAACAAAAACTGCTTACTTTGTGTCTCCAGGTTAATTGCTGAATATCAGCTATAAACTATATGCTTTCTGCTATAAAGGGTCCCTGAAGTTAAACAAACAAATGCAGTGGGGGTGCATTCCAATTCACTCTTTCTAAGCAGAACCATACAGATTGGCTTCATGTAATCAAACACAATTACATGACATACAATTTAAAACTTAAAATAAATAACTAAATGCCACACCAGATGCCACACACACAGATTTCTTAAAAGTTTAAGTGCTTTTGTTCCAATCTGCCCAGAACTTAATCAATAACATTGTAAGAGTTTACTCCCTTCATTTAAAAAGCCTTAAATTGAAAAAAACATACAAAAATGAATAATCAACCTTTGATAGTGAAATTACAATAATAAAATTGATGTTAAATCATAAACTGTCAGCTTTAATTCTTAAAATAGGCTTAACAGAAATATCATCATCCTGTAATGACAGAGCCTGTGTGATCCGTCTCACTCCTCTCCTCACCTTAATTATCCAGTTACCCCCCTGTATTCTTACATTTATACTATCTGATCTCCACCCTCAATTCAGCAATTTACCTGTCATGTTAAAGACACCTTCACCACTTTTATACCTCCTTATCAGCTATACCTTAAAAACATCACCCTTTGGTGTACAATTAGTTACCTAGTTATTCCTTAGCTAGGTTATTTCTTCTTTTACTCTTCCATTATATTATATAATCCCTCTATCTATACCTTAACTAGCCAGTTACTAGCCTAGCATGACTTCAGTGTTTACACCCCCCTTTCTACTTCCTTAATATCCCTACCTCTCCTCATAATATTGGGCCTACAAATAACATTTATATTTCTTTTGACACTCTTAGCACAAACAGCAAGTTGACAAGCCCCTCCAATAATCACCATTACCTCACCAGCTAATCTTTACTCATCCACATTCAGGAACACTTCAAACTATATATGCATGTCCCTAGAACTATAATGTGTCATTCATGTTGATCTTTTCACTTACAGGTACATAAAATATAACTCCATAACCTTAAAAGTTACTATAAAAATCAAATATAAACCAAAGTGATCCTACCCGTTGCAACTCTCATGAACTAAACTCAAGATAAGTGATGATACACATCTAAATCCCAGGCCTATCACTCTCACCCACATCCTCTTACAGCACAACTCTCCAACCTCCCACCACCCTCAATTACATGTTGAAACTAACTCTTTCTCAATATGAACCTTAGAAGTATAGATAATAAACTACAATAATGCCATGCATGCCTAGCATGTTACACCCCAGATATAACACTGATATATGATTAAAACTATGACCTAAAGACAGTGAAATACTACCACCAGGCTTTAATATACTTAGACTGAACTGAAAAATAAACATGGTGGCAGTATAGCAATAGATAATATAGATGCAAATATTCATACCCTTTGTAACAAAAGGAGCTACTACTAGCCCAGCTATCTGGAATTTTGTAAATAATTATATGTCATTTGTGAATATTAATATGATTTATATAGAAGTGTGACAGAAGGAGATACTGCCAGCCCAGCTATCTGGAATGTTGTAAGTGGTTGTGTGTTATTTGTGAATAACAGCATGATTTGTATGCCTGTTTTACAAGTATATTAGAACTGTATGTCATCATATTGTATAGACATGTATGCTGAAGAGATATTTTTTATACACTATTGTAACTGTTTAACAGGGGAGACTGAAACACAGGAGATTAACTTGCAAAACGTCAGAAGAATTCTTGAGGTTAAATTGCTTTATAGCTGGGCCATAAACAAAAGATGTTATCTCTCAGTTTCAGTGCAGTAACAGAGACAATGTCTAGAACTAGAAGTTTTTTGTATTGTCTTTACATGTGGAGGAATGTAAATTATTTTACGACTTCCACCATTTAACAAAGATCTGAGGGCTATGTATTTTTCACAGGGAGATGTTAAATCTTGGCAGTTTATAGCAATGGGAGGTTTCACCTGCGATAGTCAGATGACAAAAGTTATGTCATCCTGCAAGTATCCCATCAGCAATATTTGAGATATTAATTTAAGAAGTCTCTGACAGAGAGAGAGAGACAGGACATTCTGTATTTGTCTTTGACCTGATAACAACATCAGCTAGAAGATCCATTTGCCAAATTTGCCTTGCTCTGTAAGTAAGTTTCTAGGGTATAGTAATTCTTTTAGATATAGTTAGGAATATAGTAAAGATTATTTTAGATGTTTTCTTTATTTATTTGAGACTACCTGCAACATTGCTTTAAGTATTTCCTGTGACTTTTAACTCTGAAGTAACTGTGATTATTTACTGAGTATTTTCTTGTTCGTCTATTATTTATTATTAAATATATCTAAACCTATCTTTGTGGCTGATATTCATGAGACACATTTAATCTCTTAGAGTACTTGCATATATATTTGGTGACACTGTGCAGGCACTCTTAATAACCTTGTTTTGTCAAACTATCATTTGTATTAACAGTAACATTATACAAAAAGATTGGACACCCTTTGCTAAGGGCCTTAAAGTAGTTGATAAGTAGTGGCTGGTGGCAGTGAAAACTTCCTTATAGTCTGGGCAGAAGGGGGCATAGCTAGTAAACCTGTGCCAGCCTTTCCCAGGTGTATATGTATAAATAAAATCTCAAAGTGTGTGTGTGTGTGTGTCAGATACTTGGGCAGGGACACAAAGGACTGGTTAAACTGAGAGGGTGCTGGAGGTCTTGGCTTGGCCACTCAGCTGCGATTTGAAGCCTATAGCTGTGCCAGTGGGGAGACTTATTGGGGATCTGGAGAAAGAGTGAGAAACCAGCCCCAGACTGACTGTGATCTCTGTGTGCTCTTAAAGGAAATTGCACTTTATTGTGTGTGTACTTGTCATCCTTCCAGTGTGTATGTCCCCCACTGTTGCCAGGGGTGAGGACTGAGGCTCCTTGATTACTGGGCCAGTGCTGGGGTGTCACACCCATAACATCCCCAACTTTGACAAAGCAGAAATCATTATCTCTTCTCTCCATATGAATTGTAGCATTTATATATATGTATATATATATATATATATATATATATATATATATATATATATATAGAGAGAGAGAGAGAAAGATACCATTTAATAAGAATATTACCATTGCTGAGGATATTCTTCGACGGGTTGTCCAAAAACATACAGCAAGAAACCATTATAATGACTGACCTAAATATTGACTGCAAACCTGCAACTCAGTAACCCCCACCAGCTCACTAACTGTTTAATTTCTCCCAATTATTCCATACCACTACAAAAACAAAAAAAAAGGAAAGAAAAATAGGCAGTCTGTACTGGACAGAACCAGTACTATTAACTCTTCTGGATGCTTACCTGACAGCAACCATCTAATGACATAGGTACTGACTCAACTGCAAACCTTAAATAAGTTAGTAATATGCAACCAGGTATACAACTTGACTAACAAAGACCACCTTAGTCTTCTCCCCATACCTCTTTAACTGGACATTTAACATTACCCTTATATGAAGCTCTACCTCATTTTACCAATACTTTCCTAAGTATTCTAAATGAAATGGCACCAATTAGATAAAATAAAAGAGTGCTATCAATGCCAGTACCTTGTCTGTCCAAGGTAACTAAGCAACTACTTAGAAACACAAAGCCTAGAAACTTACATCAACCCCATTAAACAACAACACAGACAACCTCACTATTTAACCTGTACAAACATCCATTATTTGAAAAAAAATTACATAATCTAATATCAACAGTCTTAGCTGCTGATAAACTGCCAGCAGAATATCTGAAACTAGCAGCAGATGATCTAGCACTCCCCATGTCTGTATTAATAAACTTTCCAGTAACAGAAATCCATGTCCCAGACATCTGGAAAATGTCATACATTATTCCATTGCACAAACGTGGCATCTCTGCTGATTTCTCAGATTACAGACCCACTACAATCTTATCAATGTACTCTTGTTATAATCTCCCTCTTTCACACTAAGACATCCCTCAGTTCATTTCATCGTCTCTAATCATGTAATCTCTGATATCACTATGAATATCTTATTAGAATTGTCTCATGTCTCATTTACCATATACTAATCTATGTAACAAATGAGAATTGAACTTTTCCTCACATATTCTCTTCAACTCATGTAATTTTCATTGCACTCTGCTTTTAAACATATGTTCAA
Source organism: Protopterus annectens (assembly GCF_019279795.1). Classification (NCBI taxonomy): domain Eukaryota; kingdom Metazoa; phylum Chordata; order Ceratodontiformes; family Protopteridae; genus Protopterus; species Protopterus annectens. Next base: position 63,083,323 of record NC_056728.1, on the reverse strand, counting down.
TGTTTTTCTCATTACAACATTCTTCCACTCTTATTTTGGTACTGTAACATGATACATTGTGATTTAAAATATCTGTACTTGCTGTTTTGTACTGTAACATGATACATTGTGATTTAAAATATCCGTACTTGCTGTTTTGTAACGTAACATGACACTTTGTGATTAAAAATATCTGTACTTGCTGTTTTGTAACATAACATGACACTTTGTGATTAAAAATATCTGTACTTGCTGTTTTGTACTGTAACATGACACTTTGTGATTTTAAATATCTGTACTTGCTGTTTTGTAACATAACATGATACTTTGTGATTTAAAATATCTGTACTTGCTGTTTTGTAACGTAACATGACACTTTGTGATTAAAAATATCTGTACTTGCTGTTTTGTAACGTAACATGACACTTTGTGATTTTAAATATCTGTACTTGCTGTTTTGTAACATAACATGATACTTTGTGATTTAAAATATCTGTACTTGCTGTTTTGTAACGTAACATGACACTTTGTGATTAAAAATATCTGTACTTGCTGTTTTGTAACGTAACATGACACTTTGTGATTTTAAATATCTGTACTTGCTGTTTTGTAACATAACATGACACTTTGTGATTTAAAATATCTGTACTTGCTGTTTAGTACTGTAACATGATACATTGTGATTTAAAATATCTGTACTTGCTGTTTTGTAATGCAACATGACACTTTGTGATTTAAAATATCTGTACTTGCTGTTTTGTACTGTAACATGATACATTGTGATTTAAAATATCTGTACTTGCTGATTTGTAATGTAACATGACACATTGTGATTTAAAATATCTGTACTTGATTTTTGAAATATTTCTGACTGTGGAGCTTTTCTCCTGGGGCCTCTGCTGAAAATGGGCACTTTCTGGCCCAGTTGGACATTCCCAGTAAACAAATACCAAATAAAAATAAGTAAATCACCACTATCAAAAGCCCTTGTGAAAAAATGTCATACCCAACTTGTAAATCACTTCACTAACAAAAATCTGTTATACAAAACACAGCACATCTCCATCCCAGCCATAGCACAACTACTGCACTCCTTAGCTCCACAATACCATAAATCAAAATAGAAATGAAGGCAAACAAGTCTTACCCCTCTTCACTGATTTCTCAAAAGCTTTCAGTACAGTCTCCCACCAAAAACTCCTTCTTGGACACAGTCAATCTTCCTTATCCCTGGTGTTATAGCTGTCTGTCCAAAAGACCACAGACTGTCACATGGTGCCAAGAACATTCACCATCTCTCCCAGTCACAGTTGGAGTCTCACACGGATCAGTATCGGATCCTTCCTATTCAATATTTTCACAATCACCATACTATAAGTGAACGTGCCACCACTGTACAATATGCACAAAATTCTACACTTATCTGGTCTGCCCTAATCATCCCATAACTTCAAGAAATCACATTCTCTGCTTCAGAATCTTGGTTGGGTAAGTCCCACTTATTCCTAAACCCAAACAAAACAAAGTTAATGCTCTTTACCCCTAAGAAATACAATGACATAAAACATACTTTCCATATATACTCAGCCAACAACACTAAAATTGAAGTGGTCTCTCAAACTAAGTTACTGGGAGTCCTAATCAATGACCAATTAAATTTCAACCAGCACCTCAATCAAGCCATCAAAAAAACAAACATTAAACTTGGCTTCCTCTACATGGCTAAGCAATTTCTCACAGGTAATGCCAGAAAATCCACTGCCAGATCACACTCCCATCTTCTCTGTACGTGTCTCCTATTCTTATTAATCTTAACAAAACTGAAAATATTAAATTATAAACATGCTATAACAAAGCAACTAAATTACTGCAAACCCCTCATACAAATTCCATCGTTACACTGCCTTAAGACAGCTGAACTGACTAGAATTACCTGATTACTTATCCTATTCCTAAATACTCATGGCACATGAACTTATCTATACAACAGAAAAATGTCCTGCACACAGAGTCATAAAATATCAGGATCCGCAGGGAGAAATGACAGTTCCAAGAGTAGTAAGAGCAATGGATCTTATAAAAAGGAATCTACAATATTATTTAGATATGTTACCAATACATGTAACCCCATGCAAATTGCAGGAGTCATTACTGGGCACATTGCAGGTGTTACAAAGAGCACTTTTGGCTGACATCAAAGATTGAAACAATACTAATTTCATGAACTCTAATCATTCTTTGACTTAGGAATGGGATCCATTCCCGTCAGGTCCATCAACAAGGCAGGGGACTCCTTATATTCCAACTATAACTCAAAACTATGTAATTCTGTTCCTCTCGCACTCAAACGGGCAGAATAATTAATATGTTTAAAAACCCAGTTAAACAGTACCTAAACAACATCTGGCTTTGTACATGTTCCACCCCCAGATAATCTAACCTAACCTAGATAATCAGAAGTGCATTACTATTTCTGTCAGAACATCCTTGAAGGATCCTTTATGCATAGAATATTTCTGTGAATCTCCTCTCCTACCTTATCGTCTACTTTATATAACCCTCCTTCACCAACCAACTCTTTCTTTTTCCTTCCTTCACACTCCTCCATCCATGTTTTCAATTTGAATAAATAAACTCTGTAAGGATTACTCTTACATTATGCTACAATTTACTCCTTTGTATTCATTATCTATTTCTCTTTTGATAAATAATTTAATTCCTAAAAACAAGTTGCTTTTTCACTTTCACCATGTGTATATAAACAATATTCGTACCTATCAGTTACCATATCTGTATGTAATACAGCAGTTCAGCAGCACAAACTGAATTAATATTATGTGAAACAGTTCTAAAATCTATGCTGCAATCTGATGTAATGATATTTGGTGTTAGCTGTACTATCATACAAATGCATAATTTCTCAGTTACAGTTTTTGTAAATATTAATTTTATGTGAAATATTTCTATATTTTATGCTGTAAATTATGTAAAGATACTGATTCTGAGGAGCTTTTCTCCCTGGCCCTCCATTCAAAATGCACTTTCCCACCCTAATGGACTTTCCTGGACAAAAAAACAAATAAATAAAAAAAAAATTGTACAGCACATTGTTGCATCCTCAAAGCTGCCTAATATTACAGAATTAACCTGACCCAGCTTGACTTGTAAAGTGTATACACACACACACACACACACACACACACACACACACACACACACACACACACATGCGCACACAAATATTTTAAAGGGACACAAGCATATTACATACTTACATAAAATTATAATCTGATTACCTATAACTAACAAATGGCAGGGGTGATTTTACAACTGTATAATGTGGTTTGTGTTTTTTTGTCATGTTTTAAACTTGTAGCAATGAGTAATTTGTTCTTCAGCTACAAAATGGTGCTTAAATGAATTTTTGTTAAGTTAAAGATACATTGGCTGGAGAGTCTTGTCCTCAGTCACTCCTTCTGCTTGTCAGTGGCAGCAGGTTTCATCACATTCCAACTTCAGGTATTATGTGACACAGCAGAGTAAACCAGCCTGAAACCCTAAAGATAAAATAGTATTATGGCCCCAGAGAGAGGATAAGGAAGCAGCTATAAATGCCATTATGCTTTAAAAGAAACATGAATCCGTAGAAATTGTTTACATTACTCATACTTGTTTTGTATTTTTTTACTATTCAATCACTCTACTTGTGTGTATTTTGTGTGATAGATTTTCATGTTTGTACTGTTTTTTCATCTCTTAAACTCCACCTGAAATTGCTTCTTTAGGCTCAGTGCTTACTGGGGTACACAGACAAACAAAACCAAATATACTTAACATGATACATACATAAATAAAAAAAATGAATGAATGCATGACCCTAGTGGGACAAAGGAAATCCACCACTAACAACCTTTATACATGCCCCCCCCATGCTAAAACCTTAAAATGTGATAGATAATATGATGTAAGAGCCAGAAACACAAATTCTTTAAGAAAACTTTGCAACATTTCGTCCAGACCCAACATATTGTCTACTGACAAAAACGAATAGTATAAAAATGCTACAGAACTGGAAACAAAACCGTTATACTTGAGTTTACGGTGTCTGTGGGTTGTAGTTTGTTATATATTATGAATTTATAATTTGAAACATCATTGGTTAGTACATAAAATCATCTTCCTGCTGTACAGAGGGGGTTGAGAAATAAAGTGAATAGTGCACCTTATGTTGTGAGACATTTGAGAGGTTTGAACAGCAAAGCAGAGGGCAGGCAACTGTGTGTGCCTCACAGTAAAGTAGTTCATCAAAGCATCTGCAACATAAGGCATAAGTTGGAGAAAGGCAATGAAAAGGTCAAGGGACAGCGATTAGAAGAAAGGAGGCAGAGAGCAAAACCCACCAGACCTGAGAAACTCCTTCCTGTTGGAAGCCAGCATTGTTTTATGTATTTCAGCCACAGAATGTGAAAGCCTTTTATAGTTTCTAGCAGAAAGGCCAAACAGAACATTAAAGTGTTTCACGGCACAGTTTCCCAGCTCTGTTAAATACATCATGCATGATAAGGATTTCTTTGGTATGAGGCTGTGGCAGAGAATTTACTTGGGTATGTTTCATAGCAACAGAACTACAGCTACTGAATCTTGAAATGAACTAGTGATGTCTGTCTGGTGGGAGTTGAAGCAAGAAAACTCCTGAATGCCATGGTGAAGATGAGATGGGTAAAATGCTGTTGAAAAAGAGGAAGGCAGAGGTGGCTGACAAATGCATTTTACCAGAACCAGGGTTCTGGTGATAGGATTTATGTGGAATGTGCTGAAATAGGCAGGGCTTTTGGATTTGGATTTAAGAGCTAAGACAAATGGCACTCATGTCCAAGAAAAATGCATGACTGTAAGTGGAAGGAAGGAAGGATGATGGACATGAAAAACTGAAAAGGAAGGGAGACTGGAGGTATCCAGTACCAGTAGCTGAAATAACAGTGATATGGATCAGATAGCATAGCAGAAAACAGAAAGGACTGAGGAGGTGGTAGGAAATTAGGCACATGTAGAGACAGTCAGCTAAGTGGGGAAGGGTATAGAGCATGTTTTGTTGGTTGTGACAGACATTAGCTATTGCTACCATAAAGCTCTTTGATTTGAAAGGACAGCATCAGGAAAAGCAACTGATGGCAAGAAAGTGGACAAGGGAACAGGAAGATGGACTCTTGGGCAACTGGCATGGGGAGGTTAGATTCTATCATACCCTTGAACAGACAACCTTGACAAAATATAAGCTGGAACAGCACCTCCCTTGGGATCATTAGCAAAGAGGTAGAAGGGTAAGACCTAACCATGACTGCAGACTGAGATGTAGGAATGTAGGAATGTAAGTGGAAGGGATTGCAAAAAAAAAAAGAGTGGGTGGGAGATGTAGAGTAATACCCCCAAGTATGTGTCACTACCACCCTCCTAGTTACTTAGGGCACTGCTTTTCTCTTCTCTTTCATTGTGCATAATATCTTTGGTTTAATTTTCTTTTGAAGATAACCATTCATTCTGTCCAGTACAAAAACATATTTTTCTGACTTTCAAAATTGTTTGGAACTGTGTGCATAATAACACAATAACATAACAAATATCCTGCCTGTCTGTAAAGAAAATGTCTTCATAACATTCCAACTAGTACCGTACTCTGGAAATTGTATGCTAAAAACTAATCCTATCTCCTTCCTGCATTTCCTTTAGCTATATATTTACTCTGACTTACAAGTCTTGGAGTTTCAAACTTTTACTGTCACATGGGCGATTATAAACCCTTCAGTCCTACTGAGACTGTATCCAACTCATAGTAAGGTTTTTAGTAATAGGCGACTTTGCTGTCAGGTATATCGACATTCCCCTCACCTGGATAAGAATAGAGTGAAAGCTGTGTTTCTAGAGCCATTATCCACGATATACCAAGGGCTCTAAAATTCTTACATCCTGGTAAATATGATTATGAGTTGTACTTTACCTGGAGGAGGGCATACAGAAGGATATGATTAATCACATTATTATTTATTTTATTTTTATTTTTTTTATTTTATTTTACATTTGTTAACCGGGGGTGTCTGACTGAGCCGAAAAGGCCCTTTTTCAGCAGAGGCCCGGGGAGAAAAGCTCCACAAAGAAAAATTACAGACACATTTAGTTATTTAGACATAATCAGTATGCACACAAATTACAAGAGACATGTTTTTACAGTGGTATGCGGCACAAACAGTTACAGTGGAGAGAACAATCAAAAAAATATTAATTTTAAAAATAAAGGTAAGTAATAGATTTGTGGTGTACGGCTGAACTTTGGAATGTAGGTAGAATACATACATAGTACACAGGTACAGTACATACATTGTAGACTAGCCAGTGTTTGTGAGTAAGATTGAAAAACTATTATCAATTGCTTTAGATTTAGTATGTATATGTTATCCGCTTTCACTAGCCTGGGGAGCAATCATGGCACTGCCAACTTTGCTTGAGATGTTGCCTGATGAGGTCTTTAAAGGAGGCTTTGGATGATGTGTTTTGAATGCTAGTAGGGACAGAGTTCCATTTTTTAGCCACCGAACTACTATATAGTGCATCTCCAAAGCTATTGTAGCTGTTGGTGACTTCTAGTAGTAGTTTGCTTGATGATCTAAGAGGCCTTTTGGCTGAGTGATGTTGTACTAGGTTTTTGAGGGTAGGACACTTATTGGGGAGGTAATAGAATGACAGAGGCAGAGCTGATTGTAGGTTAGGAGGTTGGGCAGTTCAAGCCAGTGGAGCTGTCTCAAAGCAGTACAGTGATGAGTTCTATGTGAGCAATTTTCAGCAAAGTGGGCAATTGTGTTATAGCAAGCTTCCATTTTGCTTAGTGCAGTTTTGTTGAGATTAGTCAGAATGGGAGATGCATAGAGTAGGGTGGATAGAAGTTGGGATCGAGCAATGGCTGATCTTGTGTTGTTGGTAAGAAATGGTTTGATACGGTAGAGTGACCCCAGTTTGGCATGTACTTTTTTAATAGTTAAATTCAGATGACTATCAAATTTTAGGTGGAGTCTATGGTTATTCCCAATAGCTTAGCCTGTGCCACTGGAGCAATTGGAGTAGCATTTGTGGAGTAGATAGTGAATTGACTGTTAGTGTTTTTGTTAGAACTGGTTATAATCATAAGCTGAGTTTTCTTTGGATTGAGGATAAGTTGGGCTTTGGTAAGGTAGTTTTCAACGTCAGAGAATGCTAGTTGAGTTGTTTGCAGGAGGGTGCGAATGTTTTGTGCAGCACAGATTAAGGTAGTGTCATCTGCATACTGAATTATAGATGCATGCTGTGTGGAGGTGTGGAGGTCATTTGTGAAGACTGTGAATAGTAGTGCATATGTATTATACATACAGTATATAATATGTGTGTATATATATATATATATATATATATATATATATATATATATATATATGTATATATAATATATATGTAAGAATAGTAGGGCATATGTATTATACATATGTCTGTGGCAATAAACACACTGGTCTTGAGTGGTACTTTGCCATTATCTAGAATAATGTCGAGCTTAATAGACAAGATAATTGGCTTTAATAATTTGCTATGTAGCTGATTCTAGGGGGATCCAGTATGTGTCTGCATGGTATAAGATGGCTTTAAGAATCAGTTACTTATTATAATGTGGAATCATGCAGTGGCAAACTCCGCTCAAGGACTCCCCACATTTTTATATAACACATATGAGTGACAGGTGGATGTATATCTGTGGCAAATACACTAATACATGAAACCTTATCCAAGAACTGCCCATTGCTTTATGTCAACTTAGACTGACAGGTGGGTGCATACCCCAGGTAAGTCTACTTACAAAGGAACTTGAAAAGGGTGTTATTGACATATGTGCAAAAACATAGGTGGATGTTATTCCAGTGTTTAAATATTGCAGTACTGCTGTGCGAGATCTAAAATGCAGTAACCTGAGTGTACAAATGTATCAATGTGCACACAAAACATTAATATGAATGAGTACTGTGCTATGTGCTCAGTGCAAAACTAAACTTGCAAAATCCAAGACTGTAGACTACATGAGTAATTACTGTGCAATGCTTAATAGCTGCAGTATTGCCCTGCTGCTGGTGCTTATTCACTTAGTGTACCATGCTGTAGTAATGTTGCAGACTGTGTAGTGGCAAACTTGCAAATTGTATGATCGTGGACTTTATAAGTAATTATTGTGCAGTGGTTAAATGTTTACGGGTAAATAATAGGCTGTCAGTCTGCAGGTTTTTACAAGCCTAGCCAATAACCAGAGGTTAGAATCAAATCCTGTACTGTGTATCTGTGAAGTAAAGACCTTAGCCATTATGCCCACCTCCTCCCCTGTTGAAGTATGTCTGTGCCTCTGTTCATCTACTACTACTATTACACTGGAAAACAGGGTATGTCACCCATAATCCACCCCCACACTTTCTGATGCCAGGTTCAGAATTATTTCAGTTGTGCAATGTTGACCTTGTTTAAAAAGGTTGTGGACTTTATTGCCATACCTTTCAGCATGCAGACATTGAAAATAGGAACAAATGACCTTGAAAAATAGGACATCCAGATAAAAATTTGTACATCTGATTAACATAAAATATAAATACCAAATAGCACATAACTCTTCTCACTTCGAGTAGGAACGTGGAATAATTCTCAGAAACATATATTTAAAAACAAAGAGTAACAACAATAATGGAAAACTATAAGTACATTATCAAGGAGACAGTATAAAATTAGACTTTAATGAACTGTATTGCAAAATTCTACCACACAAGGTCATTTATTTTTGCTTCATAAAAAGAGAGTTGTAAGATTTCTTTATATTATTGTTGCCACTAGTATGTTGGTCATGTAGTATGCTTTTCTGTGTTCTAGACAGCTTCAAAATTTTCATTTGTTAGCGGGGGGGGGGGGGGTGGTCAGAAAATTGTGCCAAGATGTACATAAATCCTGCAAACAGGGGCATACCTTCAAAAATAGAGACATCCTAAATTAGGCCTTAAAATAGGCAAGTTCCATCAAAATAGGGACATTTGAGAGGTCTGTTTGTTACCCATCAACTACTGTTGTACAGCATGTAAAAAGAGGTGCTACAGAACCCCTGAACCATTTACAGTTTCAGCTGTCATTTTCAGAATCATTTCACCATGAAAATAATGTTTCAAGTAGTGAGGAGTTAAGGGGATAGTTGGAATACCCCTTGCAGGGAGGTAAGGGAATGGTTGGAATGCCCCTTGCAGGGATGTAAGAGGAAGGTTGGAATACTCCTTGCAGGGAGGTAAGGGGATGGTTGGAACAACCTTTACAAGGAGGTAAGGGGATGGTTAGAACAACCCTTGCAGGGAGGTAAAGGGATGGTTGGAACATTCCTTGCAGGGCGGTAAGGGGATGGTTGGAACAACCCTTACATGCTCTATCTGCTTCTGTCCTAAAAGAAAATACAATGTATGGGAGTTTTAAGTGTCAGTGTGTGTGTGTGTGTGTGTGTGTGTGTGTGTGTGTGTGTGTGTGTGTGTGTGTTTGTAAATATGTATAGAGGTTATGCTTTTAATTACTTTTTGGTGGCGTGCAGGGACTGGTGTGAAATGTGTTGCATTTGTTTAAAAGTATTTGTGCAGTATAAGGCAGATGCATTTGGTAGGAGATATGTGAAAGGTGTGAGATGGGTGTTGTATGAGATGATTGTTTGTGTAACTCTTTGACCTGAGAGGCACTTACCACAAGGTTAGAGCAATCTTGGAATTTATAATTTATTAATTGAGTTTTGTTGGTGTATTTTATGGTTTTGTGAATTTCAGTATGTGGATGTTAAGTGTTGTGTGTGTGTGTCTGTGTGTGTGCGTGTGTTTCAGAGGTAGCATTAGGGAGAAATACTTGCATCATTTGCTATTGTTGGGGAATGCAAACAGCTCATAAATGGGCAGCAATATGTTTGGAAAATGGTCTTTGAGTTTGATATATTTCCTCTCCTTCACCATTGCTAACCATCTATCACTGCCGCTGTCACATACTCATTACTATGTTTGGGCAACGGCATGGTTAGAGTTTGGCCCTTGATCCCCCCAGACACAAAGACCACCCATGTGGCATTGAGATATAATGGCTGACAGACTAAAGCACTTCCCTGATGGGATAGTGAAGGGCAGATCACTGAAATCTCATTATATCATTATCACAGTGCCTGGCATGTGTCACCATCATAGTTTAAGATACCAAGAGGGCCTGCTGTGAATATCTGACCTATGTGAATATAGGTTAGGTATTAGGAGCAGCTCAGATGAAGGACACAGATGGTTGACATTTTGTGCAGAAGTCTATATAAAGTTAAAAGTGCCCTATAAATTATTGAGTCTTTGGCCCTACTGGAGACCAGCTGGGGATCCGTGATAGTTTATGGGGTGACACCGCTTGTGGACCATACCTAATTACAATCCTTGAACTGTAACCAGATTCTGGCATATAGATTGTCATGCCTTCAACACTGCAGTTAAAGTATAAACAGAAGTGTTAGCTGTCACTCCCTCCTATGGAAACTCAGCACTTACCACAAAATAGGGAGGCTGGTGACAACAATTTGGGGGCATTCTGAAGTAATCCATATGATACAGCATATGGGGCTAAAGAGAGACACTGCCATAGAAGAGAAACAGGAGCACTGAGAATAGTGCGCCCCTTCCAATTTTGTTTATGTACAAATACAAATGTATGTTATAGTCTGCTTAGTTCTGACTCCAGCACTACACTGGAAGTCCCCACTGAATTTGCTAGTGCAACATGCGGCCTGTATGACAGAGCACGATTAAGGCTAGTTATAGGATACATTGTAGAGGTATTACTGGTAAAAACTAAGATTTTTTTCTGTACCGTCATATTCAGGGAATTGTTTGCCTTTCTTCAAACATCATACACTGGACAGTGGCAGTTTAGAAGACGTGAGCACTGAAAAACCACCACAAGAAACATATATGCACAGAGTTTAAAAGGAAAGCCTACTGCATTTTGAGGAAGCATGTGGGGGACCACATGATGTGTACTGCAGGGGTCACTATAAATATATGTAGTATGGCATATAAGTTAGGTTAGGTTAACAGAACTTATACCTATGTACTATGCATCTGAAATGCATACCATATGGTGATACCAATTTTAAGTTCTATCCAGTCCTTGTGTCATGATGTTTGGTGCTTATAGTATGATGAAGAAATAAACAACTTTGTATCCCCCATGCAATATGTCTTTCTCCTTATGGGCAGTAGATATTTGTGGTTAACCACATTTCCATAATAATTATGTCTTTATGTCTGTCACAGCCTTTTTACTGGCTCATAAGCCTTTTAAACATTGTATACATAGCTTTTTAAGGATTATCTCCAGATTTTAATCAAACAAAATTCACAATTTCTTTAATGATAAATAAAACTGTCATGTCCCTTCTCTGGGCCAGTGATCAGGGAGCCTCAATCCTCACCACGGGCACAGATTACCCACTCTACCACCTCTGCCCAGGCTATAAGGTAGGTCCACTGCCACCAGCCAGTTACTCTAGGGCTCTTAACATGGTATCCAATTATACTTAGTGAAATTAATAGAAATGCCAATGGTAATATTGACCGAAGAGCAAGAATTTCAGGAGCGTGATGCCACAGCATCACTAAATAAATATAAGTACTCTCAAAGGTTAAACGTTTCCTAAACAAAGAAAAGTTTAAATATATTTAATAATAAATAATAAAACAACATGAAAATACTGACTATCTACTTACAATAAACACCAGAATTTCAATCACAGGAAATATTAAAAATAACACAGATGGAAAGATTCACAAAGGTACAGGAAAAACAATACTTAACTAATCTCATTACATTTTTCTGACTGAGCTATAGAATTACTGTTTCCTACTTACTTAATAGAGCAAGGCAAGGTAATATGGCTGAGTGATCTTTCTTGTTGGGTTTTGCAAACAGACTGCAGTATAAAGGAAAGCCTTTGTAAGTGCAGCAAGTGCAAAGGTCCAAAAAGCATAAAAAAATAACAAAAATTGGCCAGCACTGCAAAGTGGAGCCCAATTATTTTAATGGAAACAGTCCAAAAAACACATACAATAATAAATTGTTCAGACTGGTTTCTGCATACAAGCCTTCATCAGTGAATAGTTAACAAATCCCCAAAGCTTCATTGTGATTGGAGAATTACAAATGTTCATTAAGATCAGGAGTAAATAAAGCTACTAATTTAATTATCCAACAATTTTCCTTCTTGTTTAATATATTATGCCAACCAATTTAATTTCTCCTGTCCCCCTCAATTTTATCAATAATGACAAACCTAAATTGTGCCATGGAATGCTTAATGGAATGTTTATAAAGGGCAATGGACAATCTCTGATTTCTTATATCACTTACAGTATGTGTTCAGAAATCCGTAATCTAAGGGGACAAAAAGTTTGGCCCACATAGAAAGCAGAACATGTGCATGTTGCTAAATAAATGACCGAGTCAGTGCTACAGTTTCCCAAAAACCTGATATCATAAACCTTAGGTGTATTCTCAGTGGTAAACTGTTTTGATTTGACAGCATACTTACAAAAGAAACAATGGCCACATGGGCCACAACCCATAAGTAGCCCTCCATCAATCATAGTCTGGCACATATGTCGAGAATAAACCTTATTCTTATTTTTGTAATGATTAAAGAAACCCCCCAAAGTTTTGCCCCTACAAAATGAAAAGAGGCAGCTGGAAGTTAGAATAACACACAACCTGTCATCCGAAAGCAAAACACCCCAATGTTTCTGTATAACATCAATAAAGTCAGCTGTATTGTGGCGATAGCTGGTGATTAATCTCGTGGTCTTATGCATTCTCTGGTACCTTTGTTGACATTTCAACAAAGAGGACCTGTCCTGACCTGAATCCCAACAACTAGTTTGAATAATATGTTCCTTATTATAGCCACATTCACAGAACCTGTTAATCAAATCCTGTTGTTGATAGTCATATTTTTAATCAGAGGAACAGACTCTGCGTATTCGTAAAAATTGTGATTGGGGATGTTACAAATAATATGTTTTGGATGGAAACTGGAAGCATGCAATAAAGTATTAAACTGTGAGTGTTTTTGAAAAACATTACTATCCAAAGTACCGTCACTATTGCAGGAAATCTGAACATCCAAAAAAGTAATACGGGTAACATCATAATGTAAAGTAAAATGTATGCCCCATTTATTATCATTCAGATATTGTTGTTGTTTGTCTTTTTGGCTTTTTCCCAGTTAGGGGTCACCACAGTGGAACTCCAGTCTGCTAATGATTGGCAGTAGATTTTTTTTTATTGTGCTGAGTTGCCAGCCCAATGCCCAACCTTCAGCGAAGGCACGCCCATTCACGCATGTCTTTCGGAGGCCACTCAACCGTGGGGAGGACATGCAGACTCTACACAGAAGGCACTGCAGCCTTGACTCAAACAGGAGAACCTCTTGCTGTGAGGCAACAATGCTACAACTGTACCACCATGGCTATCATTCAGATATTGAACAAACTCATTTAAATAGACAATATCTGTCCTGCACAAAATCTAGAAATCATCCAGATACCTATGCCAGATGTCATTCTCATCCAAAAACAAGTTATGGGTAGCATCATATATTATTTCTTCTTCCAAGTAGCCCATGAAAAGATCTGCATAGATGGGTGCAAAGGAAGCACCCATTGGTGTCCCTTTAACCTGCCAATAACATTCCCCATTAAGGTAGAAGACATTCTTTGTTAGAACATGTTCTGTGAGACACAAAAGAAATATATTAAACCCAGGAGTGTATAATGGAAACTGATTTAGCCATCAAAAGGCTGTGCAGTTGTCTTCCTATATTAGAGACACCTTTGACTTTCTGGAGAAAATTAATAAAATTCAGTGGAATGAAAATAGGTACTGGATAGTAGTAGATGTTAAAAATTTGTATACTAATATTACACATGAATTAGGGGTGGAAGCTCTTAAATTTCATTTGGGTGAAACTCCACTTACTTGTTATACAGTTGATTTAATACTGTTTTGTCTTAAAAATAATTTTTTTGAATTTAATGAAATTCTTTATCAACAAATTAAAGGCACAGCGATGGGACCAGTTTTCGCTCCAGTATATGCAAATCTATTTATGGGTTATTTTGAAACCAAATTTCTATATAGAATGTGCTTTTTCAGAAGTCATGTAATATAATATTATTGTTACATAGATGATTTAATCTTTCTATGTGAAGGGGGGTAGTTTAGATGTACATAATTTTATTCATGACCTAGACTGTAATAATTTTGGTATAAAGTTTGATGGAGCTCAGTGGGGAGATAAAGTTACATTTTTGGATGTAAATTTGCATGTTAGAGGTAATAAGGTAGTAACATCAGTGCATCATAAATTTGAAGGTGTGAATAATTTCATTAATGGGACTAGTTGCCATCCTCCACACTTAATATCAGCACTTCCCTATAATGAATTATTGCGAATCTCAAGATTAACTAGTGATGAACAACAAAAAGAATTAGAAATTGAGTTGACTTGTCAGAAATTTATCAAAAGAGGTTATAGTGTAGAAAGTGTAGAACAAGCTAAAAATAATTTGAATTTTAATAATCAGACTCATAAACAAGTAAAATATAGGGCTAAATCAGATAAAATGTGTATAATCAACAAGTGGATAAAATGTTTTTGTTACAACATATGGAACATATACAGAGAAATTAGTAGAAATTGTTATGTTTTATTGGACACATTTGTTACAAGATCCATGCTTGGGTGAATTGTTACCTCAAAAACCTTTGGTGTCTTATAGACGTGGAAAAAGTATTAAATATATGCTAGTTCATGCTTATTTTATTTTTTCTGCTGCCAGTTTAACTAAATGTATTTCTGATTATGGTTTTAAAGCATGTGGTCATTGTAGTATATGTAACCAAACAGTAAATTTTTTTGACTGTATAAATGGAAAGAAATTTAATGTGAATGGTAATTTTAGTTGTAACACAGAGGGTATTGTTTATGTACTCAAATGTGAATGCAATTTATTTTACATAGGTGAATCAAAAAGGAGTTTTCGAGTCAGGTTCTTAGAACATCTGAGAAATATTAAAAATGAAAAGGTAGAAAGCCCTTTAGGCTTTCATTTTAAAAATATCATAACAGTGATGGTAAGAATTTAACAGGCACAATTTTGGAAAAAGTACATTGTGTGAAAGGTATGTGCTTGAAGAATAAACTACAATGGAAAGAAGCACTGTTTATTTTAAAATTTGACACTCTACACCCTAAGGGGTTAAATAGAGAGCTTGATTGGAAATGGCTGCTGTAATTAAGTGTTTTTTAATTGTTTTATTAGAATAGTTTTTTACTATATAAAGGAATGAGAAGTGGGTTTTGTTATACTCTGTTAAAAGGCTTATGCCGAGGCGCTGGAGAACATCAATTGTTGGTACTATAAAATAAATTCTTTGGATATACTGGCTGAGTCGTTTCTTGGACTATTTTTCCTTCTTGGTGGTTTAATATGATTTAGCCATCAGACCTGCCCAATGTGGTATATTAGTATATAGGGCTGTTACGTCCAAAGTAACCCATCCCAGTTCTAATTGCATCTCAGATATGACATTCAAGAATTCTGTGGTGTCTTGAATCCTAACTCTAACTGCCCATAACAATGGTTTAAGGTACTTGGTGAGGAATGCTGATAAGGGTTCTGTAAGGGACCCATTGCCTGAAACAATGGGCCTACCTGGTGGTTTATGTAGATCTTTGTGTATCTTGGGCAGTAGGTATAGAAATTGGGGTTCGGGTCATTTATGGTTAAATGAAACACAACTGTCTGACTAACAATGCCCTCATTTAGAGCCAGTTGAATAAATGAATCTATTTCTTTCTTAAATTTGTAAGTAGGATCTATAGACATTTCTGTATAGAACCTATAGTCTGATAATTGTCTCTCAGCTTCTTCAAGATACATAGACCAATCTATGATGACAATAGCACCACCATGTCAGCAGGAGCAATAACCAAATTTGTATTATTTTGTAGGTTGGTCAATGCCTGAAACTCTAAGGGGGTTAAATTGCTTCTAGAGACACCTATACCTGGGCCCCTAAAATGTAGATATTTAAGAATACATTACTGAAAGGTGGCCACATGTTTATTCATAGGGGGCATACATTTGGACTTCTGAAATCTGTAAATAACTCAGAAGAAAAATCATTACCAAAATGTAACCTCAAATTTAATGAACAACAGAATGAGATGACATCATTAACAAACACATCCTCAGACACAAAAAAAACAGGCACAAAGTTTAATCAATAATTGTATTTCCACATCAGACAACACTACAGAATGAGTGCACATTTCAATGATCATCTATCATGGTATGAATAGTTGTAACAGTGTTTCTAAAGTGGCTGCTTGATTTATGTTTTCTACCATCCCTTCATCTCCTAGCCCCAAAGGGTTTCCAAAACTACATTTTTTGGGGGCTGGTAACTCTTGTCTATGTCCATATTCTGTATCCATTATGGAGGACGAATCCTCACCAGAAGTATCACTGATACTACTTTTTTTTTTCAAAATGGACATATTCCTCTTCCTGTTTTTTAGTAATGCGTACTGAGTCTTGGTTTGCAAATTTGACATTTTTCTGGTATCCAGAAGGCTTTCCCTGACTATAATCCCTAACATCTCTGTTAAATTTATGAATTTTTCTTTTCTTAAGTTGTTTTTCAGTGGCACTAAGGTCATTGGTGAGCTTATGAAAATAGGTAATGTAAAATGGTTGATCTTCAAAAGGTTTAACCTCATCACAAATTTTTAAAATTTCAGTTATGGAATGAGCAACCCTGAATTCATAACAAGCAATTAGTATTTCTACAAAACAAGTAGAAACATTTTGTTGTGCTGTGGCCAATTCCTGTAATAAGGTGTCATCCACATGACTAACTAGGATTTGTAAATGAATATGTAACCCCCCCCTGGTGTGATACCCTTGGATTTATATGCTTTTAACAACTTTAAATTCCACACATTTGAACGCAAAGTTTTCATTAGTAAGTCTGAAAAACACCTGATTACACATGGCTTCAGGATTATTATCATTTGACCCATGTGGTGATGCTATGTTAGAACCTATTTCCAACACCTGGAGATCATCCTTATCCACAGACAAACCCTGAACTATAGTCAACAAATCCATGATATTAAAACTAGCCCACTAAAAATAGAATAATTGTTAATATCTGTTCAGAATATCAGGTACACATGTTAATAACTATGTACAAAAACAATTTAAGGACCACCACAACGTTTGTTGATAGCCTCTAATTAAATCTAAAACAGTACAACAATAATCCTGATTGTGTGTCAACTATAATCATAATATAATGTCCAATGCAATGTCCATAAATTGTCAGGAAAACCTGGCCAACCCTTTGTGATTGCTTAATAAATTGCAAAAAAACCCAAAAAACAAAAACAAAAAAAGAAATTAATAAACAAAAAATTATAAGGCATATAGCCGTAAATGACCAAACTGTCCAGACAAACATACAGTACCAAGTTCGAACTTCAAAAAGCTCCCTTGGATCCCAATGTTCGTGATCGCCCCAAAACTTAGATCACAATAATTAAACAAGCCAAAAGCTTGTGTGGAAAAGACATTAAATTCTCACCAGTCTTTGTAATTCACAGCCAAAAGTACCAAGGCTGAATATCAAACCCTCTGAAAGGCTGATAATTTTACAAAAAAGGGAAAACATTTTCCATATAATGGCCAAGTTCCAACTTCAAAAAGCTCCCTTAAATCCTGATATTCATAATTGGCCTAAAGCAAGAATCACAAAGATTAAACAAGCCAAAACCTGGTGTGGAAAAGATGATAAATTCTCACCAGTCTCCATAATTACACAACCAAAGGTCTGGAAGCACCAAGGCCTAATAACAAACCTTCCAAAAGGCTTGTAGTTTCCAAAAAGGAACAAAGTCACTTTTCCATTTTTCGCTGGATACGACGAAAAAAGTCCAAAAAGCTGATCAATGTAAACCACATCTCCGTACCTCTTATGTGTACTATACACATAACCAGCATATACTATGCTGCTCCAAACATGAAGATATGTGATTTATAGTACTCATCATCAGCCCCCTTTCTCCCATTTTTTTCTACATGGGGTTGGGGTATTGTGTTAACTGTCAACAACTCTCTCAATTCTGTGCCACACTCCTGCCTTCTTCAACACTCATGCCTGATTGTCGCAGATCTTCTTTCACACAATCCATCCACCTCTTTTCTGGACATCCCTGCTTCCTCTTTCCTTCTTCCTGTCTGTCCCAAATCTTCCTCACCAGATTGTCTTCTGCTTTTCTACACGTGTCCAAACCACTATAATCTGTTCTCTTTGATCTTTTCTGCAATTGGAGCTACTCTTTGATCTTTTCTGCAATTGTGATGTGATTTATAGTACTGTGTATATCAAAAACTAACCACAAAGTCAGATTCCCAATCATTAACCTGCATTCCAACTGCTACTCACAATAAACCGCTCACTGGGAAGCTGGAGTGGTGATGATATATCCTAAATAAGTCCAAAATAAATCCAAAGGGTGTAGGTAATGAAAATATTCAAAAAATGTTTGGACTATTACAATGGCATCACTTGAATACAAAATATGCCTACATAGACAAGAGCCAACAGCAGAGAAAAGGAAGCTGCAGTACAAAAGAAAGCCTCCACAAGTATGGCAAGTGCAGAGGCCCAGAAACCATTAAAGTTGAACAAAAATTGGCCAGCACTACAAAGTGGAGCCCAATTCTTTTAATGGAAACAGTCCAAAAACACATACAATAATAAATTGTTCAAAACAGTTTTGGCATACAAGCCTTCATCAGTGAATAGTTAACAAATGTATTACATGCATTTTATAGTCACCTGTTCCCAAAGCCTCATTGTGATTGGAGAATTACAAATGTTCATTAAGACCTGGAGTAAATAAACCTCCTAATCTAATTATCCAACAATTTTTCTTCTTGCATAATATATTATGCCAACCAATTTTATTTCTCCTGTCCCGCTCAATTTTATCAATAATGACAAACTTGTCACAAATAGACTGCCCTGAGACTTCTGTCTCATCTAGTATTAAACCATCATTTTGGTGCTGGATTACAGAATGACATCACATCTGGTCACCTGACTCAGTGGTTCACACACTACCTCTCTTTACTAGAAGTTGAGCCAGGGTCTTACACGTATGTGTCATTGTACACACACATAGAGCTTTGTTAAGATGTGTTACAGCATCTGGAAGCTATAAAACTATTTCAACACTTCCACCCTTCCAGGGTAGCAATTAGTTCACCACTAAAGACAATAAAGCAGGATTCCTAGTCCTTGTTTTCACAGACGTTGTGTCTCTGGCTGCATTCAGACCTGTGAAATACAATCTTTATGGCTTATACCAAATAATTTAATTTCAGGTTATTTTTCAAAATTAGCTGCACTGAGATTAGCCTCTTCTCTTCCAATATCCTCTGTTGCAATATATTCATTTCAACAGTTACAATACAGTCTGACATACAGGTGTATTTTTTTCTGACCAGCAGGATCCACTGTTGGTACATTTTTTAACACAAGCAACTTTACAAACACCACCTGTACAAATCAGTCTGCTATACAAATCACATATAATTCTTTACAAGACTCCAGGTAGCTATGCTGGCATATGCTCCACATCCACTCCCCTACTCTTCCTAGCATAGCTGGCACTACCTCACATCATCACAAAAACTATCAATAATAGCTATATATTTTAGTCAACCCACTGGTATGGCATGTGGCAAGGGGAGTTTGATTAAGTTAGCCTCCATTTTAATTATGTTAAGCTTGTTGCTCTCATCATCTTTTGCTATGTGTTATGAATTCACTGCCTAGGACTCAGAGAAATAAACTATCAATGACTGATGAGGTGAAAATGGGCTATATTCTCCTTAATGAGGCACTAAGTGCAGTTGTTTATGTCTTAATCCTGAATGATTTTAATTTAATTCAGTGTGAACATTCAATGTTTGGCCATTTGAAATGCATTCCTTCATACAACGCATTTATTTATTTCAATGTGCAAGACAGGGTAATACAGTAATCCAAATTAGTGATCTGGGGAATGGCCTGTGGGGAATCAGTTATTTGAGTTTTTTTTTTTTTAAGAACTGGCCGGGAGTATGTTTGGTTAACCTCATTCTAGTCTTTGCAGGAAGTGAATCCATGTTTCACTTTGCATGAAATTCAGGTTTAGCTTAAAGCCCAGAGTCACAGTAGAAGGTTTCAGGACACAGTACATACATTTTTTAAGAATTTCTATTTTTGCTGCTTGGTGACAGTGGGCTTATGAATTAGGGTTCTAGACATTGCAGGTAAGCTTGCAATTTTTTAGCTGTTCTTAATTAAACTGTGATAAAGTACTGATGTCAACTCTTGTGCTAGGTATAATTGTTAGAACAAATACATATGAATTGTTTATTTAGATTGCTTATTGTTGTAATGCTTTGTACTTTGGGTTTAATTTTTTTTACAGGTATAAATTTTCACTGTCTCTACTGTCAGAAGGTATTCCTTTATGTGGGTGATCTCTTTCATATTTTAAACATGTTTATTTCAGTTCTATTTATTTATTATGTCAGAAAGAGTTATTATAAAGTATGTTTGTGTGCTGTAGTAAATGTGTTTATGGGCAAAGGTTCATGGGCCAGAATGTAATTGTTTATGGGCTATATCATACCCTAGGACCTAGTGCTTGACAACCATGACAGAGCATTACTATTGGAATTCTTTGTTCTGATGGATTTCATTAGTAGTTTTTATGAAGAAAATAGTTTCCTGGTGTGGGCATAGGCTTCAGTGGTTTATGTTTTATGAGGGTAATACAGTATCTGAAAAAAAGACAAATCCTTTTTAGTTTGTTCTGGGAACATAGTGTTGTATTTTGATTAGAAGTTGTAGGAATATGGTCTTTCTGCATCATGATGCACTTGTATTTCCACAAGTAGAATTACTTGTAAAAGCTATTTGCTTGTATCTTAAACTCTGCTGGCCCAAGTCTTGTAGTTTAATTCACAGTTGTAACAATTGTACTCCCAAAAGATTTTGGGCCTTAGTCATTTATTATTGCATTTTTCCATAAACAGTGTTACTGGTAAATTTCTGCATAGTCTGGTGCCTTAAACTGTAGTAGAAGTTGAATATTGTGCTTCAGTGCTTTTATATTCTGCTTATCATTTACCTACCTAAAGTTACAATATGTGTCTGCCCCATCCCACACTAGTACATTAAGGTAAAGCTTCTGAAAGAGCTCCAGAATCACCTTTATTTAGTTGTATGCCTCTCTAGTTACCCTTTTGCTGTTGTTAATATAAGGCTGTGTGTCTTCCCTACACACCCCTTATGATTTCCAAAGTCCCTCCCTCCTCTCTTTCATTGCTGTTTACTGTTATATAAGCTATTTATGTACTCTTCTCACCCATTGTTTTCCATAGATCCATGATACTGTGTGCCCACCCAGCAAACCAGTATTGCTCCTGGGTAAACCTCCTTTACTACATATTGTTTCCTGCAGTCGTACCTCTCAACCTCTAAGAGCAAGAAATCTGGACACAGACATCAATAATGGGGGGACAAAGGTCCCAAAATAGGGACAATTTTTAAATATTCCCCTTACAAATATAGAAAGTTAATAAAATAACAGGTTTTCTATTAGCACAAATTTTCTAAAGGGTATAAAGTTTGAAACTCAAATTCCTGTCATTATTTTGTGACTTCCATTCTCAATGATTTGCCAGAGAACCAAAATTTTATGAGGAGCAGATCTAAAATATGAAGGAAAAATCTGGACATTCTCTGAAAATCTGGACAGTTGAGAGGCACGCTCCAGCTCATTTTCTTGGAGGTCAGCAGTACTTGGAGTCTTAACCTGCATCCCAGAAGTATTTTACTTGTCTCCTGTGCCATCCAGGCAAAGTTAAGTACTTTTGATTGTTAAATCTCATTTTAGTTATTTTGAGTGATCACAACAGTCTCCTGCTTTTATGTGTGTATTTCACTGACTTTTTTGTAAACAAAAAACGCCTTTTCTCTCATTGTTATTTTTGTACCAGTGTCTTGAAACAGTCTTCAACAAGGGATTTTCAGCTAGTTCTTTAAGTGGTTTGTGTTAACATTGCACTTGTGGGTCTCCTCTACTGTGTTTTTACATTAGGAGGACTAGGTCTATTCATCTTGTGCCAGGAGGTATTTGCCTGGTCTGTGTGAGATGGGAAATACACAAAAGGACTCAGTGTAGGCATTTTTAATTGGCTAGAGGACTCATTAGTTTTGTTTTTGTGCTGCTATAAATTTTGCGTGTTTGCACGAGTTAGCAATGTCCTGTACAGTTGCAAACACCTAGAAAGAACGGTTCATAAAACTGCACCTTGTAAAACAGCAATATAGCACAAATACCTTGTCTGCTGACAAGCTTAGAGCAGCTAGTTGGGAGTCAAGTGGCAATAACTACAGATTTAGTTAAATTCAGTATTGTGCAGACATTAAAGTTGGTAGAATCTAGTATTGTTTACCATAATCTGCTTCAATAAAGCACCCTTAATAGCCTTCTAACCCCAATAAACCACCACCTTGTAGCTCACCATTCTAAGGACTGGGCAATATAGATATGAAATTTCCTAACTTCTCTGTAGCCAGCTTGGTGGATATGGGCATCCTGAGATAATGTAGCAAATGTCTTACATTTACTGACAACCACTTAATCCTTAAAGTAACAGATGCAGTATGCAAGAGGTGTAGTTACACAATGAAACTGGAGGTTAAACTGTCGCATACAGGTGTACGTCATGATGTTGAAATCACTCACACAACACCCAACTCACATAATACACAACAAACACACACAAAATAATGTATACTGAGGCACTTAAAAGCAATCTTCCTAAACAACAAAGGTCTTCTAGAACACCCTTTGTCAAAGCTGTGCCTCAGCAAGCCCAAGCACACCACCTAACACCATACATGCTGCCATTCTCAGTGGAGCCCCAAACATTAAGCCCCTAAGGTGAGCAAACACACTTTGCAGGACTCTCATCACAGGGGACTCCATTGTAAGATATACTGGTGCCCCTCTAACCAGGCTGAACAAAGAGAAGATAACTGTTAGTTGCTTATCTGGAGTGAGAATCCACCAAATCAAGCACAAACTCAGGTCTTTACACCACAAGTACCAGTATGATTCCATCATAGTCCATGTCGGTGTAAATGACATGAGATGTACCTCCCTGGACTATATGAAGAGAGACATTATGTTGCTTTTAGGCTATGTGTCTTATGTTGGTATGAGCCTAGCACTAAGCAGTACATTACCATCTCTGAGGACCTTCACTAAGAATAATACCACAATACCAGCAAAAAATAATTGACTTCAACAATTGAGTTAGTTTCTGAGGATCTTTCCAAGGGGATCCAGTATCTTTCTGCCTGGAATTACATGGTTGACAGGCATCAATGCTTTGTCAGAGATGGCCTCCACCTATCACCCCTGGGATTCCAGATCATGGCCAAGGTTCTTGCCTCCCCCATTGTGCCTTTTTTAGGCTATTTCCCAAAGCCAAATCTTCCAACATAAAAGATTTGTCAAAAAGCAAATTGAAGGTCATGCTGCTTAATGCACTTAATGGAGGCTCTCCTCGCGCTGGAAAATGCCGATGTATGTGCAGTCACAGAAACTTGGTTCAGGGCTGCGGAGAGCACCTCTGCCTTTCCAGGCTATGCCTCATTCCACATATTCTGACCCCAAAGTGAAGTTGGGAAGACTAAGGGTGGTGGATTCTCTGTCTTCATTAAGAACAGACCACCTCCAGATGGGTTTGCTAGCATGACACACTGAAATTACTCCAGGTGCAACTGACAGTTGGCAGGACACCCATCCAAGTTATAGCCAGATATATACCCCCTTCCATGACTCAGGACACACATTCCTCTTACCTGGACCTAATTGACTCCAAAAAGGTACCCCCTAACACCCTAATCCTTGGTGACGTCAACTACCCCACCACAGACTGGGTGAACTATTCCTGCACTAATGCACTCACCCAATGATTCCTTGACTTCATCAGTTCTAATGCAGTAGATCAGCTCATCTCATTCCCCACAAAGGGAGATAGCATTCTGGACTTGGTTCTCACCAACATGGGCGACCGTTGCACTACTCCCATAGTATGCTCTTCCCTGGTGAGATCAGATCATCGGTCTGTCTCATTTGAAGTTTCTACCCTGACCAATCCCCCCAGCCATAACCAGGCTAAAAAACTTCTCAAAAGCTGAATACAACCTCCTAAGGGAGGGTATCAGTAGCTTTACACCATTGCCCCCCTTACAGGATGCAGACAACTATGCTGACCAGTACACCATAGGTTCATAGGTTGGTACTAGGCTATCAGCCCTAGGGCCTATACAAGCCTAGCCATAACAATTCCCTGGCTATTTTTTCCCACACTATTTACTTCCCTGGACCCCTGTCTTTCAGGGTGACTGACGTGATTCCCGAGATGAATTTCCTTTCTCCCATCCAATCGTCAAGGTTCCTTTTGAAGAGGACCAAAGAGGCACTCTGCTTGACATGTATGGGCAATCTATTCCAGAGTCTGGGGAGTCTCTGGGTCAGGAACCTATCCCTCCAGCATGTTTTGTTTATTGTGATGACAAGGTTTAGCTCCCTGGAGCGTGTGGCTCTGAGGGATTGGGATTTCTTTAAGTGTAGCATGTCCAACAGCTCTGGGTTTGACATGGCCTTGTATGTTAAGCAAAGATCACCTCTGAGTAGACGATATGCGACAGAGTATAGCTGGAGTTTTTTAAGGCGGTCAGCGTAGGGCATCTGCTTTAGGCCTGTGATTCTTTTAGTGAGGTATTTCTGTGGCCTTTCCAGTTGTTGCAGATGTCTTGAGAGGTGCATACCAAATGGGGCATTGTATTCTATAATGGGTCTAATGAGGGATGAGTACAGTGGGACAATGACCTCCTTTTTTCTGGATGAAAAGCCCTTAGTGATGAGGTGTGCCACATAGAAGGATTTCCTGACTGTTGTGGCGATGTGGTTATCGAAGGTGAGACCGCTGTCCACCTGTGTCCCTAAGTCTCTTATCACACTTTCGGTGTTTAGTGTACTGCCACCTATATGGTAATTCACGAATACATGTTTTTTTCCAAAGGGGATAACTATACATTTCTTGGCACTGAGCTTGAGCCCATGGCTCTGGCACCAAGCATCTGTTTCTGTAAGGCCCTTTTGTAGAGTATCCACATCATTTGGGGATTCAATAATGGTTCCCAGTTTTCAGTCATCTGTGAACTTTGTTATCCAGAGACCCTTAGTGTTGGCCTGTACTTCAGAGAAGTAGATGCCAAACAAGAGCGGTCCCAGGACTGAACCCTGAGGTACTCCACTTGTCACTTGTCTGGAGCTGGATTTGGAGTCGGCTACTTTTACAGTGTGGGTTCTATCAGTAAGCCAGTTAGCAACCCATTGGGTGACGTAGGGATTAATGCCCAGCTTAGTAAGTTTATCTATGATTCCAGAGTGGGGGATGGTGTCAAAGGCCTTGGCAAGGTCTAGATAGGCTGTGTGGACCACCTTACCCTTGTCCATGGCTCTGGAGACTGATTCGAAGAAGTCAATCAAGTTCAGGAGACAAGATTGGCCCTTCACGAACCCAAACTGGGTGGGGTCCAGTGTTTGAAGGTTGCCAGTGTCTTTGTTTATAAGTTCCATGATAATGCGCACCATGGCCTTGCAGATAAGGCTTGTCAGACTGATGGGATGGTAGTTTCCGGGATCCAAGGTGGATCCCCCCTTGTGGAGTGGGATAACTGTAGCTGTGCGACACTCAGTGGGCACAAAACCTGAGGTGAGGCTATGATTAAACATGACACTTAGGTGAGGTGCCAGTTCATATTGTAGTTCATGTAGTACACAGCCCAGGATGTCATCTGGTCCCATGGAAGCTGTATTCTTAGCTTTGGAGAGTGCGTTTTTTACCTGTGTGGTCATTATTACCGGAATTTGGCAATCTTCCGGTATTGAGATGGGCCATTTAGGGGGTGAGAGGGGGTGAAGTTGGCACTGAATCGATCTGCCAGGATATTGGCAATATCCTTGGGATCAGTGTATTTAATGCCATTCTGTTTTAGCTCAGAGCAGATCTGAGCATTGCCATTTAGATTCTTGACATAGTTATAGAATGCCTTGTGGTTGTCTTTGGAATCTTTGGCAATTTTATTTTCGTAACTAGCTTTGGAGGATTTTATGAGGGATCTCAGTTTCTTACTGAGGCTGGTAAGGAAGTTTTTTGCATCCTGGGATTTTCCTCTTTTCTGCAACAGTTTCTTCCTTTTTTGGTAAAGTTTGTTTATGGCAGGGGACCACCAGATTGGCTTCTTTTTTTTTGGATGAGAGCATCTTGGTTCTATTTGGCATGGCACGATTTATGCATGAGTGGATGTGCTCATACAGTGCCTTAGTGTAGGATTCATCAGTTGAACTTTCAGCTTCCATCTGCATGGGTGTCATGAAGTTTGTCACTTCTGACTTGAGTAGCATGAAGTTGGCTTTGGAGAAGTTTTTTATGGAGGTTTCCTTACTGAGGGGGTGGGATGTGGATGTTAAGGGTGATTAGCTTATGGTCAGACGTGACTAACGAGGGGGTGACCATAGGTGTGGAGCATCGATTTCCCATGTTGGTAATGACCAGGTCTAGGATATTGGAACCCCTGGTGGGACTATGGATTAGTTGATCCAGGGTGTTGGAATTTATGAATTCCAAGAACCGTTGGGCAAAGGTGTTGGTACATGAGTAGCTTTCCCACTTAATGGCAGGGTAGTTAAAATCACCCAGTATTAGGGTGTTTAGTTCTATCTTAATATTTTCCAGAATGTTTAGAAAGGTGTAGTGAGAATCTTGGGGTATGGTGGGGGATCTGTAGCAAGCTACAATTTGGATTGCAGTCTTACCTAGCGTTAGTTGCACCTGGAGAATTTCAGATGCATTGTGTTGGGCAACTAGCCTGGTGGTGTGAATATCCTTGGTGAATATTGACACTCCTCCACCTTTGCTGTTTCAGTCCTGCTTTGGTGGCCGAAAAGTGTGGTAAGAGTTGTAGCCTGGTATTGCAGGGGTGCTCTCTGGTGCCTTGAACCAGGTCTCAGTTACTGCACAGATATCAATGTTCTCCATTTTTAGGAGTGCCTCGAGAGAGTGCATTTTGAGGTTTAGACTTCTAGCATTGAGTAGCATTACCTTCAGATTTTGCATGCTTGTACCTGTTACGGTGGTGGTTTTGTCCTTTGAACTTTGCCTAAAAAAGGCACTATAGGGGTGGCAAGAGCCTTAGCCAGTAACCTGAATCCCAGGGGCGACAGGTGCAGACCATCTCTGGCAAAGCATCGTGGTCTGTCAATCATGTCGTCCCAGGCAGACAGATACTGGATCCCCTTTGAATGACACCAGAAGCTTAGCCAATTGTTGAAGTCAATCATTTTGTCCTTATATTGTGGTATCATTCTGGGTGAAGGCAGGATGCTACTCAGGGCTAGGGTCATAACTGCCTGGGCCACATGATCCGAGAGCTCTTCCATGTCTCTTTTCATGTAGTCCAGGGAGGTACGTCTCAAGTCATTCACTCCAACATGGACAATGACAGAGTCATATTTGTACTTGTTGTGGAGTGACTTGAGTGCATGCATTATGTGGCGGATCCTGGCACCTGACAGGCAGCTGACTGTAATTTTCTCCTTGTTCAACCTGGTGAGAGGGACATCAGTGTGCCGGGCTATAGAGTCACCTATGACTAAAGTGTTAGGTACATTGTCTTGCCTTAGGGGCTGTTGCTGGGTGGCACACAGGTGTTGTGAACTATGTGACACTTTGGTTGTGACTGGTGTTTGTTTGCGTTTCAGCTTCAGAGGTCCTAGTTGCTTGGGCAGGTTACAGTTAAGGGCCTCTGCATATGTGGATTTAGTGTTGCTATATGTGGGTGTTGGTGGTGTGGGTTTAGAAGGGCTATGTGTTGCTTGAGGTGTAGTGTGGGTGGTAACCTCCTCCTCTTGACTGTCTAGCACAATCTTGGGTGGAGAGAGCTTTGCTTCCATTTTGGCTATGTAAGTGCATCTCTCACAGGTTGTAGTGTTGGGTGGTAGGAGGAGAGGGTTGTCTGTGTACATGAGGCAATTGCTGCATTGCCCCAGTATGCCCAGATTCACCAGGTGGACAGGAGAAATCACCGGAAGCTGACCCTTGGACATGCCTGGTTTGGTGCTTTTTTTTTTTTGTAAAGTACAGGAGCTGTTTTCCCTTACCTTAGCAAGGTACTTTGCAATTATAGGCTGTTTAGTGCCTACTATTAATTTATCCTTATTAACAAGGAGAGTTGAGTGTTTGTATCAGTTTAAGGCTTCCTAGTGCTTTCCAGCAGGTATTAGAGAAAGTGCTAGTCAAAGGGATGATTAAAGGTAAGATGAAAAAAATGCATACTGCAGTGTGCACTAGAGAAGTTAGACGTGAAAGTAGGTAACTTAAGTTTTGCCTGTTTAAAGAGTTAAGGTTTAGTGGAGAGTTACTATTTTTAAAATGGCAAGATGGGTTGAAAGGGGTGGTCAGTTTTGTATTCCGGTACTATGGAATACAGTAGGATGGCCAATAAATTTAAATAGTTGAAGGGGAGGGGTTTTTGATTTAGTGATTACTCACACAAGCCAGTGAAAGTAGAGAGGAAATGAGATATATGGTCAGATTAACATAAGAGGCAGGCAACTAGAAAGACAGTGGTATTTAACAAGACAACTGT
Source organism: Protopterus annectens (assembly GCF_019279795.1). Taxonomy (NCBI): domain Eukaryota; kingdom Metazoa; phylum Chordata; order Ceratodontiformes; family Protopteridae; genus Protopterus; species Protopterus annectens. The sequence continues at coordinate 63,054,388 of NC_056728.1, read as the reverse complement.
GACTGGGTGGGTGGGCAGGAAAAAAATTCTGCCTGACTCAAAAGAGAGAGAGAGCTGTGGTCTCTTTTGAAGTTTTAATATGCTGTTAAAGCAGAATGCAGGTAAAACATAAGGTAAAGAAAACAAACTACAGTATTTAAAATATACAAAATACAAAAAATAAAAGCAAACTAAACTTTCATTCACAGCAAAGTGTAGCAGAGTCTGGATGAGCCTTTCTGGTAAAGCTCAGAAATGTTTTATTTTACCCCTTAAATAGAAGGTTTAGTTCCTAGCTCCACCCCTCAGTTAACAAATTATTAACCTTAAATAACCTCTTCTAACTTATGAATGAGTCCTTAATTGATCAGTTCTAATTTTTGCCTGACTCAGAAGAGAAAGAGAGCTGTGGTCTCTTTTGAAGTTTTAATATGCTGTTAAAGCAGAATGCAGGTAAAACATAAGGTAAAGAAAACAAAGTACAGTATTTAAAATATAGAAAATACAAAAACGAAAGCAAACTAACCTTTCCTTCACAGCAAAGTGTAGCAGAGTCTGGATGAGCCTTTTACAAGAACCTGTACAACTGCATGTACTCAGCCATACCCAACAGAACTAAATCCTGCTACTCAATGAAACACAAACCTGTGCCTGTCTAGCACAATCTTGGGTGGAGAGAGCTTTGCTTCCATTTTGGCTATGTAAGTGCATATCTCACAGGTGGTAGTGTTGGGTGGTAGGAGGAGAGGGTTGTCTGTGTACATGAGGCAATTGCTGCATTGCCCCAGTATGCCCAGATTCACCAGGTGGACAGGAGAAATCACCGGAAGCTGACCCTTGGACATGCCTGGTTTGGTGCTTTTTTTTTTTTGTAAAGTACAGGAGCTGTTTTCCCTTACCTTAGCAAGGTACTTTGCAATTATAGGCTGTTTAGTGCCTACTATTAATTTATCCTTATTAACAAGGAGAGTTGAGTGTTTGTATCAGTTTAAGGCTTCCTAGTGCTTTCCAGCAGGTATTAGAGAAAGTGCTAGTCAAAGGGATGATTAAAGGTAAGATGAAAAAAATGCATACTGCAGTGTGCACTAGAGAAGTTAGACGTGAAAGTAGGTAACTTAAGTTTTGCCTGTTTAAAAAGTTAAGGTTTAGTGGAGAGTTACTATTTTTAAAATGGCAAGATGGGTTGAAAGGGGTGGTCAGTTTTGTATTCCGGTACTATGGAATACAGTAGGATGGCCAATACATTTAAATAGTTGAAGGGGAGGGGTTTTTGATTTAGTGATTACTCACACAAGCCAGTGAAAGTAGAGAGGAAATGAGATATATGGTCAGATTAACATAAGAGGCAGGCAACTAGAAAGACAGTGGTATTTAACAAGACAACTGTGACTGGGTGGGAGGGCAGGAAAAAAATTCTGCCTGACTCAGAAGAGAGAGAGAGCTGTGGTCTCTTTTGAAGTTTTAATATGCTGTTAAAGCAGAATGCAAGTAAAACACAAGGTAAAGAAAACAAACTACAGTATTTAAAATATACAAAATACAAAAAATAAAAGCAAACTAACCTTTCCTTCACAGCAATGTGTAGCAGAGTCTGGATGAGCCTTTCTGGTAAAGCTCAGAAATGTTTTATTTTACCCCTTAAATAAAAGGTTTAGTTCCTAGCTCCACCCCTCAGTTAACAAATGATTAACCTTAAGTGACCTCTTCTATCTTATGAATGAGTCCTTAATTGATCAGTTCTAATTTTTGCCTGACTCAGAAGAGAGAGAGCAAGCTGTGGTCTCTTTTGAAGTTTTAATATGCTGTTAAAGCAGAATGCAAGTAAAATACAAGGTAAAGAAAACAAACTACAGTATTTAAAATATACAAAATAAAAAAAACGAAAGCAAACTAACCTTTCCTTCACAGCAAAGTGTAGCAGAGTCTGGATGAGCCTTTTACAAGCACCTGTACAACTGCATGTACTCAGCCATACCCAACAGAACTAAATCCTGCTACTCAATGAAACACAAACCTGTCTGGTGGAAAATATCTATCAACAGGCTTTACAACAAAAGGAAGAAACTGTTGTCCAAGGGTAAAAAAGGAACAAATTCCAAATTGGAAAAACTCTCTCCTCAGCCTCAACAAACAAATTAGATCACTAATGAAAAACTCCAAAGCCAATTATGAATTGAAACTAGCCTCCAAAACAAAGGGAAACTACTAAACCTTCTTCAGTTACATCAGGAACCTCCATGGCAAACCCAGGTTTGTTCCGAATTAGTACTTAACGGTACCACTTACACTGATCCTGTTGACTTAGCCATCCTGTTAGCAGATAGGTTCAGTACAAACTTCACCCCTATCCCCCCAAAGGCCCATTTCAGATCCCCAAATACTTGTCCTGTCCTGTTAAGGGCCCTATCCAAAGCAAAGAGCACAGCTTCCATGGGACCTGATAGTATCCCAGGCTGTATTCTGCACCATCTCCAGCAAGAACTATCTTTGCCATTGAGCAACCTATTCAACCGCAACCTAAGTGGGCTTCATTCCCACAGAGTGAACTGCCATTGTCATCCCCTTGCACAAAGGTGGTGCCACTACTGACCCTGGAAACTATCTCTGCATTAGCTTGTCTGATCTGTAAAGCCATGGAGCGTATTATTATGGATCTCAAAAACAAGGAAATAGGCAATCTACAAGCACTGGACCCCACCCAGTTCAGATTCATCAAGGGCAGATCTTGCCTGTTGAACCTGGTTGACTTCTTTGAGACTGTCACCAAGGCCCTGGATGAGGGAAAGTCAGTACATACAGGTTACCTTGACTTGGCCAAGGCCTTTGACACAATTCCTCACTCAGGCATAATCGAAAAGCTAATATTACCAATGGTGTAGAAAGGCACAAAGAAACCAAGAAAGAATAATCCTATTTTGCCTGCCTGAATTGGTGCTTGAGAAAGAATAGTCCAAACAGACAGCAATCCAAATGACAGTTGCCACATGTTTATTCAAAATACGGTCAAGCGCTTTCTTCCAGGAAGCCTGGACTTCATCAGAATCAATTATTTTCCCAAAAAGCCCCCATTTAAAAATAAAATTCAACCAATCAAATCACTTCGATCAATACATGTGATAGAATTTAAAATCACAATTAAACATTTTAATTTATACAAAAATATATAAAAGAATTTTTTAAAAATACTTTAAAATATTAACTAACACAATTGATTCAAAGTGTCAAAGCTCTATGCTTTAAAAATGTCATGATAGATATAAATTCATTAATACCAGAGGTGTGGGTAGCATTTAATCTTATTTGCCATTTCATTTCAGCTATTTCTAATGCATTTGCCCAATCACCCCCTCTGAAATCCTTGTAAGCAATTTCTAAAATGCCAAATAAAATGTCTAAAGAGAGCGTTGTTTGTGTTTTTCTGTCTAATGGCATATAAATGTTCATACATTCTTCTACGTAGTGTCCTAATCGAAAAGCTAACACAACTTGGCATAAATACCTATCTCGTCAGGTAGATGGCCAACTGGCTCACTGATAGGAACCAAAAAGTTAAAATAGGTGCCTCTACCTCCAACAGCATACTTGTCACTAGTGGTATTCCCCAGGGATCTGTCCTGGGACCCCTACTGTTTGGCATCTATTTCTCAGAGGTCCAGGCAAAGACAAAAGGCCTGTGGCTGACCAAGTTAACATACAGCAAGAGGGTCTCACAGCAACAAATGTCATGGCCTTAAGTTAAACACAAAAAAATGTATTATCATACCATTCAGCAAAAACATGGCCCTTACTGATTACCACATCAACAGCAACCCGTAAGCACACAAGCTGTGGTACGAGACCTGGGTACTTAGGTTGACAACAGTCTCACATTTGGCCATCATGTAGTAGCAGTAGTAAGAAAAGCCTTTTAGTTGGTTCATCTTGTAAGTAAAGAGATTGTATCTAGAAAAAAGGAGGTTATTACCTCTGTACTCCTCCCTCATTAGACCAATAATTGAGTATAATGCTCCATTTGGTATGTACCTCTCCAAACACCTGCAACAGCTGGAAAGGCCACAGAAATACCTCACAAAGAGAATTCATGGCCTCCAACACCTGTAGACAGGATCAAATCACTATCACTCTAACAGATTGCTCAGAGGTGATCTGTGTTTCGCCTACAAGGCAATATCGGACCCTGTCCTACAAGAGATGCTCCATATCCGTAAGTCTAACTCCTCACTCATTATCCACACAAAAAGGCCTAAATCTAATATGCAACATCAACATCAACTGCTGGAGAGACAGGTTTGTCTCCCAGAGGCTGCCCCCTCTCTGGAATAGCCTTCCCCATACATATCAGAGTACCTCGCTGACCCTCTTCAAGCGCAACTTTGATGAGTGGATGGGAAACCACAAATTTGTCCTAGGAGTTCACCTGTGTCCCTCATTGACAGGAGTGACAGGTGCTGACTGGTGTTTACTTTTTGAAGATTAACTCTTGGCTAGACTTGTAAGGGCCAAAGGGCCATTAGCCTAGTAACCTCCTGTGATCCTATGAGCCTATGATGCCACAATAGGAGCAAAAAATGTGTAGAAAAGTGGCAGCTGGAGGACAAAGCACCTTTGAATAAACGCAATCCAAAATATGTAAAACAAAAACCAGAGGTAGCACCATGGATGAGGCAGCAAACACTTTTAATGAAGACAATAAAATCAACAGATGTAAGCACGTTCACATTCTTTCAACGAACACTTCTTCAGATATTAAAAAACAGATAAAGTCACTCATTTAAATAGCAATATGTAACCAATGACATTACTCCATCAATTAATTCACTAAAACCATTTAAAGTGACCATCGTACTATAAAATGCTCTAATATTTAAAACAGTGCATAACGTCCTGCTATTAATAGTTTAGTTGTTTATTAATAGCAGGAAGTTAGAGCATTTTATAGTATGATGGTCACTTTAAATGGAGTGACTTTATCTGTTTTTTTAATGCTGCCTCATCCGTGGTGCTACCTCTGGATTTTGTTTTACATATTTTGGATGAGCAAAACATGACTGATTTCAACACCTGGCTGTTTTTCTGGTGGCATTCTAAGGGGATCCAGTATTTCTCAGCTTGGGAGGACATGGTTAACAGACCACGTTGCTTTGCCAAGGATAGTCTGCACCTCTCCCCTCTAGACTTTTGAAAACTGTCGAAAACTTTATCCACTCCCATAGTGCCTTTTTAGACAATGCCAAATTGACAAACCTACTGACATAGAAAAATAAACTCAACAGAATCTCAGTATGTTACTGCTCAGTGCCAGGAGCCTAAACAAAAAACTACACTCCCTCTAAGCCCTCTTCACACTCAGAATAAGACATCTGTGCAGTTACTGAGACATGGTTTAAAACAGCACAGAGTACCCCAGTAGTGTAAGGTTTCAGTACCTTCCACACTCTTAGACCAATAGCTGCACAGACAAGGGCTAAAGGTGGAGGTGTCTCAATGTAATTCAATAACAATTAACTAAAAAAACAAAGAATAAGCATACCTCGAGGGTGGTCAAACAGGATGATGTGTTAGAGTTCCTTCACATGCAAATCAAGATAGTCAAAATGCTGTACCATATCCTAGCCAGCTATAGGTCACCCTCCATTACCCCTCTATAGACATGGAATCCTACATGCTCTCAAATCTACAGACACAGAGATTCCTGGATTTTGTAAATACAACCACCTATGACTAAATAGTGAAAAAGGCTCCAGTATACTGGACCTTGTTGTACCCCCCACCCCCAATGTCTCTTCCTCCCTGATAATGTCTGACCATAAAGTTGTCTCCTTCAAAATCAAATTCAACTCCATAACCCCCTTAAAACCAGTAACAGTTAGGAACTCTTCCAAGGCAAATTACCTTTTTGTTAAGTGATGGTTTGTCAAAATTAATTTCCCCTCCAAACACAGAAACACAGCAGCCTATGCTGAGTTGCTTTCATAAACTCTGTACAAACATATCAGTGGCTGCAGAGAGACTGCTGTACCTACCTGGCATTAGCTCAAGACTAGCCCTAACCTAAATTAAACAGGATATACAGCAAAAGGGAAAAACTATGGCAAAAATCAGGAATGGTAATTCCAATAAAAACAGAAACTCTCTCATCAAAATAAATGGGCAATTAAGAGGTCTAATTAGGTCAAACAAAGCCAGCTTGAGGTTAAGGTAGCCTCCCAAGCAAAAGATATCCATAAGGCCTTTTTGCAGCTATGTTACAAACTTCAAGGGCAGCACACACCAATGTGCTGAACTTGTGGTTAATGGTGCCACATTCTCTGAGCCTGGTGACAGAGCAAACCTATTAGCTGATAAATTCAGTTCAAACTCTCCTCTTTAGTCCCAACCCTCCCCTCAAAAATACCCCCCAACATGACCCCTCCAACTATAACTAGGGAGCATGTACTGGCTGCACTTATTAAACCCAAAAACATGGTCTAATGGGCCATGATAATATCCCAGGATGTCTCCTGAATAGTCTAATTGACTTAACAAGATCACTGGAATCATTATTTAACTATAGTCTTAAAACAGGCTTTGAGCCATGTGAATGGAGGACTATGACAGTCACCCCCCTTCATAAGGGAGGACCATCAATAGATCATGGAAACTAGAGAACCCTTAGTCTGACTAGTCTTATTTGCCAAACCATGGAAAGAATTATCATGGAAATTATCAACAAGGACATAGGAGACCTCCAGACATTGGATCCATCCCAGTTTAGCTTTGCCAAAGGAAGGTCATGCTTATCGATTCTGGTGGACTCCCTTGAAAAGGTCTCTAAGGCAATGGATGAGGGGAAAATGGTGTATGCAGCCTACCTAGATCTGGCTAAAGCATTTGATACAATACCAAACTCAAGCATTGTCAACAAGTTATGTAATTAGGTATAAACCCCTTTATAACACACTGGATAGCTAGCTGGCTCACTGACAGGACCCAGGAAGTTAGAATCAGTGATGTCAACTCCACAAAGAGGCTGGTAACCAGTGGAGTTCCCCAGGGCTCTGTACTCCTCTTTGGCATCTACTTCTCGGATGTCAAAGCCAACGTCAATGACCTTTGCCTGAACAAGTTCACAGATGATTGCAAACTGGGAGCAGTCATTGAATTCCCCCCCAAGATGAGAACACCCTTCAGGAAGGTTGAATACAGACAAATATTTGGTGCCATGGCTTAAAACTAAGTACCAAGAAATGGATTATAGTACCCTTTGGGAAGTCTACCACCCTGGGTAGCTACATCATCAATAGAAAGCCCTTAAAAGTTGATTCAGTAGTCAACTATCTGGGAACTCATGAAGATAGTAACCTAGCCTTCAAGCAACATGTGCCCAAGACAGTAAGAAATTCAACTTATAAAAAAAGGCATGGCATCTAGGTCCAGAGAGGTCATCATATCACTGTACTTGGCCCTTATCAGACCCATCATGAAGTATAATGCCCCCTTTGATATGTACCCAACTTACAAAAATAATACAGGGAGTAAACACAATGCCCTATGCTGATCACCTCAAAGCCCTTCTCTTTATCGGTATCATACATATTTCTGAGAGATGATCCTTGCATGGCACACAAGAGATCCCTGGATCCTGTTCTGATGAACCTTTTGCACTTCCGCAAAACAAACAGCATCAGAAGTACTAAATTAAAAGATCTACATTTTGCTTGTGACATAAATGGGACATGGAGAGACAGACAGATTTCTCAGAGAATTCCCATTCTCTTGAACAGGCTCTCCATCTGTGAAGCAGAGTTCCTCTCTTTTTCCTTTTAAGCACAACTTGGATCACTGGCTGGGTAATCACAAATTCACCCTTGGTCTGGCTCCAGTTTTTCTGATGAACAAAAGTAGTCAGTAAATCATCATCTATATAAATCAAATTTGTGGGTCACATCTGAATTGCATGGCTAGGCCTATAAGGGCCATAGTAGTCGTTAGCCTAATATGAACCTATAAATGCAATGCAGTACAAATTCTCCTAGTTTTATAGGTACCTAGGTTACTGGACAAGCATTAGGCAATTGGTCTACAGATCATTACAATTCTAGCTAGCAAATCATATTCAAAGGTTCCATCCAGCACCAAGGATGATACCACAAGATACTCCAATGAAGAGTTTCAGTCTGTCCAGCTCATTATCTAGGTTTACCTTGAAGTCAACAGAGGTGTTACTGTGCTTGAGGCTTCTCCCCACTGACCATCTATGACAATCTGGACACTGTGGAGGTATGTGCTGTTAATGCATTACCATGTTTTTTTGGGTGGGGGATCTATCAGGCTGTCAGGCCATAGAACCACTGCATGCAGTAGGCACAGTAAAGTAATGAACTACTACCACAGTATGATATTTGGACAATAGGGAGGTATTTAATACTTATGCATCATGTGTTTGTGGTGAACTATTAAGCCTTGCAGCAAGAGGCATATAGATGTGACTGTGGAATCGCATAAGGAACCACATGTAATCAGTATGTTAAATAGGTTTTGAGGTTCAGTTATACATTGTTCTGCAGCATGTTCTATGATCTTTATGACACACACACACACATATATATATATATATATATATATATATATATATATATATATATATATATATATATATCACAGCAAGAGGTTCTCTGGCTCGATTCTTGGCGGTACTCCAGTTTCCTCCCACATTACAAAGACATGCATCTGAAGTGTTTCTCCCTGGGCCTCCACTCAAAATTGGCTTCATTCCAAGTTGGACTTTCCCAGTAAACAAATGTTAAATAAATAAATAAATAAATAAATAAATATATGTGTATGTGTGTGTCCTGCTTATTGTATCTGTGTGGGTTTAGGCAGGTTCTGCTTGTTGTATCTTTTTGGGTTAGGCAGGGCCCACCTGTTGTATCTGTATCGGTTAAGGCATGTCCTCTTTTGTTGTATCTGTGTGGGTTTAGGCAGGTCCTGATTGTTGTATCTGTGTGGGTTTAGGCAGGCACTGCTTGTTGTATCTGTATGAGTTAAGGCATGCCCTGATTGTTGTATCTGTATGGGTTAAGGCATGCCCTGTTTGTTGTATCTGTATGGGTTAAGGCATGCCCTACTCGTTGTATCTGTTTGGGTTTAGGCATGCCATGTTTGTTGTATCTATGTGGGTTGAGGCATGCCCTGTTTGTTGTATCTGTATGGGTTAAGGCATGCCCTGCTCCTTGTATCTGTATGGGATAAGGCATGACGTGCTTTTTGTATCTGTGTGGGTTTAGGCAGGCCCTGCTTATTGTATTTGTATGGGTTAAGGCATGCTGTGTTTGTTGTATCTGTGTGGGTTTAGGCAGGTCTTGCTTGTTGTATCTGTATGGGTTAAGGCATGTCCTGCTTGTTGTATCTGTGTGGGTTTAGGCAGGTGCTGCTTGTTGTATCTGTATGGGCTAAGGCATGGGCCCTTTTGTTGTATCTGTATGAGTTTAGGCAGGCGCGGCTTGTTGCATCTGTATGGGTTAAGGCATGCCCTCTTTTTTGTATCTGTGTGGGTTTAGGCAGGTCCTGCTTGTTGTATCTGTATGGGTTTAGACAGGCCCTGCTTTTTGTATCTGTATGGGTTTAGGCATGCCCTGTTTGTTGTTTCTGTATGGGTTAAGGCATGCCCTGTTTGTTGTTTCTGTATGGGTTAAGGCATGCCCTGTTTGTTGCATCTGTGTGGGTTTAGGCAGGTGCTGCTTGTTGTATCTGTATGGGTTAAGGCATGCTCTGTTTGTTATATATGTGTGGGTTTAGGCAGATCCTGCTTGTTGTATCTGTGTGGGTTAAGACATGCCCTGTTTGTTGTATCTGTATGGGTTAAGGCATGCCCTGCTTGTTGTATCTGTATGGGTTAAGGCATGCCCTGTTTGTTGTATCTGTGTGGGTTTAGGCAGGTCCTGCTTGTTGTATCTGTATGGGTTTAGGTAGGCCCTGCTTTTTGTATCTGTATGGGTTTAGGCATGCCCTGTTTGTTGTTTCTGTATGGGTTAAGGCATGCCCTGTTTGTTGCATCTGTGTGGGTTTAGGCAGGTGCTGCTTGTTGTATCTGTGTAGGTTTAGGCAGGCCCTGCTTGTTGTATCTGTATGGGTTAAGGCATGCTCTGTTTGTTATATCTGTGTGGGTTTAGGCAGATCCTGCTTGTTGTATCTGTGTGGGTTTAGGCAGTCCCCACTTGTTGTATCTGTATGGGTTAAGGTATGTCCTGTTTGTTGTATCTGTATTGGTTAATGCATGTCCTGTTTGGTTTATCTCTATGGGTTAATGCATGCCCTGTTCATTATATCTGTGTGGGTTTAGGCAGGTGCTGCTTGTTGTATCTATGTGGGTTTAGGCAAGCCCTGTTTGTTGTATCTGTATGGGTCAAGACATGCCCTGTTTGTTGTATCTGTATGGGTTAAGGCATGCCCTGCTTGTTGTATCTGTATGGGTTAAGGCATGCCCTGTTTGTTGTATCTGTGTGGGTTTAGGCAGGCCCTGCTTGTTGTATCTGTTTGGGTTAAGGCATGCCATGTTTGTTATATCTGTGTGGGTTTAGGCAGGTCCTGCTTCTTGTATCTGTGTGGGTTTAGGCAAGTGCTGCATGGTTTATCTTTTTGGGTTTAGGCAGGCCTCGCTTGTTGTATCTGTATAGGTTAAGGCATGCCCTGTTTGTTGCATCTGTGTGGGTTTAGGCAGGTCCTGCTTGTTGTATCTATTTGGGTTTAGGCAGGCTCCACTTGTTGTATCTGTATGGGTTAAGGCATGCCCTGTTTTTTGATTCTGTATGGGTTAAGGCAGACCCTGCTTGTTGTATCTTTATGGGCTAAGGCATGCCCTGTTTGTTGTATCTGTGTGGGTTAAGGCATGCCCTGCTCGTTGTATCTGTATGGAATAAGGCATGCCCTGCTTGCTGTATCTGTATGGGTTAAGGCATGCCCTGCTTGCTGTATCTGTGTGGGTTTAGGCAGGTGCTGCTTGTTGTATTTCTATGGGTTAAGGCATGTCCTCTTTTGTTGTATCTGTATGGGTTGAGGCAGACCCTGCTTGTTTTATCTGTGTGGGTTTAGGCAAGTCCTGCTTGTTGTATCTGTGTGGGTTTAGGCAGCCCCCACTTGTTGTATCTGTATGGGTTACGGCATGCCTTGTTTGTTGTATCTGTATGGGTTAAGGCATGCCCTGTTTGTTATATCTGTGTGGGATTAGGCAGGTCCTGCTTGTTGTATCTGTTTGGATTAAGGCATGCCGTGTTTGTTGTATCTGTGTGGTTTAGGCAGGTCCTGCTTGTTGTATCTGTATGGGTTAAGGCATGCCCTGCTTGCTGTATCTTTGTGGGTTTAGGCAGGTCCTGCTTGCTGTACCTGTATGGGTTAAGGCATGCCCTGTTTGTTGTATCTGTGGTTATTTAGGCAGTTCCTACTTGTTGTATCTGTATGGGTTTAGGCAGGCCCTGCTTGTTGTATATGTATGGGTTAAGGAAGGCACTGCTTATTGTATCTGTGTGGGTTTTGGCAGGAGGAGTAGTTAGCTAGTCTACTGACTCACTGATTCACTATGAAGACTAAGAGAATCTGTCTACAAAACTAAAGCATAAAATACATCGCAGAGAGGTCAGACCCTTGAGCTTCTGGTGCAGAGTTTACCCCACTGCATATGCTGTATAAGTAGATTTTGTAACAGGCTTAATAGTAGCTTCTGCCTTGACCTTTGCCTATTATAAAACTGTCCCTATTCAAAGGTGTGCACAAAGGGTTACTGAACCTTGTGTACGGTCTCAGTACAGTGTGGTGATTACTAGCATAATTTTCCTTGCAGTCAGACCTCTGGGATGTGCAGAGAATGCTGCCATAAGTTGTGTGGGGGCTGTACACATTGTATTATTTTTTATTACTTTCCACACAGACATAATTGGTGTACACAGACAGCCACTACAGAGTTTCTAGAGGCAATCTACTGTTTAGGGGTAACAAGTACAATATTGTGATCACTATTCTTTCACGTTCCTCATAATGAGACATTAGCTGTATCTACCTATCTATCTATATATATATATATATATATATATATATATATATATATACACACACACACACACACACACACACACATATATATATATATATATATATATATATATATATATGTGTGTGTGTGTATATATATATATATATATATATATATATATATATATATATATATATATATATATATATATATATATATATATATATATATATATATATATATATATATATATATATATATATATATATATATATATATATATATATATATATATATATATATATATATATATATATATATATATATATATATATATATATATATATATATATATATATATATATATATATACACAATATGTTATGGTAGGAATGCATGCTTTTATTTATGTCTAACTGTAAGAACTGAAAATATGTTTCTCCATTTTTAGTTCATATGAAAGTACTAGGGTAGCTGCTCTTGTAGGCCATTTAAGCCTAGCCAATTTCCCTTTTTGTTCTCAAATTAACTTATGCCGTTTGGTTATAGATTGGCCTTACCCATACTGGAGTCAATAATTATATATTACCTTAATGAGAATAAGTAGGATCATACAATAGATAATTTGAGGAGACCCATGCATAGGATAAATGATTTAGGAACTATCTCTGTCCATTAGTAGTATGGGGGTAGTCCTGGGGTACATTTTCTGTTTCTCATCCACAGATCCAAGTTGTGCTTAAATATGGACAGGGCTGAACTTTGTTTTATGTGGATGGGGAATCTGCTTGTTCTTTCAGTTTCATCCCAGTCTGACATCAGTGTGGAACACAGCAGATGACTGTCTTTGGGGGGGGGGTAGAGGTAAAGAGGTATACTGTAGATACATTTGACACAGTCGCTTGAACTGTGACTATGTCTTCATCCCAATAAGACACCAAAGGAATAATCAAAAGGTGACTTTTTGTGGGGGGACAGGAGATTATGGGGACAGGTTCTATTCTCAGATATGATTTATCTATCCTTACAAGCATTTGTCTTCTCAGTTTATTGTAAACTATTATTTTGTTAGACACAACTTATTTCTTACCTATAATAAAACTAACATTGACAGAATGACGCATTTGTTCTACATACATTGGTTGTCTTACACCTTTGTGTGATTTAAGCCAGGTTTATGTTACTATTGTTATGCAGATTGTAGAGTGCAGATCTGTTGTTTTATTTTGCATATTACAGGCATTTATATGACATAATTTTAATTTAGTAGGGGACACCCAAAAAGGTATATTTGGATTACTCAGGACTGCATTAAAGGTCATGAGTGATGTCCCCATATTTTAGAAACAATTGGTGTTTATGCTGATGTTTAGAACTTTCCATCTGTTGGAGCATATAAAGTTAAGCCATGTATAAACTCTATAATAAAAGGAAAAAATTGCTGTTCAGGACCAAGAAGAAGCAGGTTCCAAATTGCACACAATCTCTCCTTAGCCTGAACAAGCAAATAAGAGCAATAGTGAAACCCTCCAAAGCAAACTTTGAGTCCAAACTGGCCACATCTACTAATGACAATCATAAGGCCTTCTTCACATATGTCCACAATCTCAAAAGAAGCACTCAGATCTCTTCAGAACCAGTGGTCAAGGGCACCACATACACATATGCCGTAAATATAGCCAACCTATTGGCAGAGAGATTCAGTGAAAACTTCACCTCCCCCATCCCCCATCAGTAAATCAGGACATCCCCAGCACCTGCCCCCTCTCCTTAGCTCTAGGGAGCAAGTCATCTCTGCTGTCTCAAAGGCAAAAAATACAGCCTCCATGGGACCCGATAACATCCTAGCCTGCATCCTGCAAGAAGTCAGGCAGGAACTTGCAGCACCATTAAGCACCCTGTTCAACCAAAGTCTGAGTACTGACTTCATCCCAGTGGAATGGAGGACTGCCACTGTCAGCCCTGTGCACAAAGGTGGAGCATCCACTGATACAGGAAATTATAGACCCATCAGTCTAACTAGCTTGATCTGCAAAGCCATGGAATGGATTATCATGGACCTCATTAACAAGGACATTGGCAACCTCCAAACACTCGATTCCACACAGTTTGATTTCATCAAGGGGAGATCATGCATGTTAAATTTGGTTGACTCCTTTGAGACAGTCACCAAAGCCATGGATGAGGGGAAGATGTTGCACACCACCTACCTTGACCTTTCCAAAGCCTTTGATAGTATTCCTGACTTGGGTATAATAGATAAACTCTCTCAAATAGGCATCAATCCATATGTTACCAGATGGGTAGCAAACTGGCTCATTGATAGAACCCACCTAGTCAAAAAAGGGGAAGCCAGCTCAAGCAGTAGACCCATAATGAGTGGTGTATCCCAGGGATTGGTCTTGGGGCCTCTGTTGTTTGGGATATACTTTTCTGAGGTGCAGGCCAAAACCAGTGTGTTGGGGCTGACCAAGTCTGCAGATGAATGCAAGCTGGGCGCTGTCATCAATTCTCCTAGTGATATAGACATCTTCTAAGAGGGTCTCACCCAAACAAATGACTGGTGCCAGAAACATGGCCTCACATTGAATGCAAAAAATACATCATCATCCCCTTGGGGAGCGTGACATACCCACAGATTATCACATTAGTAACAAGGTCCTAAGCATGCAATCAGTCATGAGGGACTCAGGGACCCAGGTTGATAGCAAACTGACTTTTGACCAACATATTGCCTCCATTGAATGGAAAGCTTTCTACATAGCCCACCTCATTAGTAAGGGTATCTTATCCAGGGACAAGGAGGTTATAACATCTCTATATTCTTCCCCTTATAAGACCTATTATTGAGTACAATGTCCCTTTCGGCATGTACCTCACTAAGCACATACAGCAGCTGGAGAGACCACAGAGGTTCCTCACCAGGATAATCCAGGGCCTCAGACATCTACCCTACACAGATAGGATAAAAGCCCTGTCCCTCTACTCAGTCTCCTACAGAATCCTCAGAGGTGACCTCTGTCTGGCATACAAAGCAATCCCCACTTTGATGGGACTGCCGCACATCCACAAGTCAAGCTCCACTCGAGCAACCCACACTCACGACCTCAACCTGGTCTGTGACATCAATAGGACTTGTTTGCAGGACAGATTTGTGTCCCATAGATTCCCCCTTTTGTGGAATAGACTCCCTCTCTAGGTTAAGCAGAGTACCTCATTAACCCTTTTTAAGCGCAACCTGGATAACTGGATGGGGAATAGAAAATACACCCCTGGGATTCCACCTGTGTCCCTGCTGGACAGGGGCATCGGATGATAACTTGTTGGAACATGGGCTAAATTCTTGACTAGGCTTATAAGGGCCTCAGGGCCAATAGCCTAGTAGCTTCCTATGATCCTATGATTCTACAATAAAGGGCCAATTGAAGATAGTTCTTATAACAGTAAATCAACACATGTTTGACTCACTGTAAAAAAAACTGTTAAATTCAGACTAGATAGGAAGTACAGACCAAAGAGTCAAATATTTAAATTTTTTTGAGGGAAAAAGATCTCCTTACACGGCAAATATTATGGGAACAGATTTCTTCTAAAATCTGACCTAGCTATCAAGGATTTGAGCAATCATGTTGACAAACTCTTCTTTGAAACCATGTCTATGTAATGGGTAGCAAATCTTTATATGTTTCACATTTTACCTTTCTAGGTATCTTCTCAAGATCTGAATAAGTTAGTTATAATCACACTTTATTTATCTTTTGTTGGGCCCATCATTTAATTTATTGCCCTAGCCGGGCACCTGCTAAGCATGTAAACCGTGTTGAGAGACATCGGTGTTCTCTTGCTGATACTCTTTGAACTCCATCACATAAAACCACCCACTTTGAGAAACTAAACCTATAATGCCACTTAAATGATTCTACCTGGTATGCCATGTACCTAACAAATAGAGTACTTACCTGGCAACCTTTAAAACCCATCTGGATGGCTGGATTGCTGATTACAATTGTTTACCTGGGATATGTGCAGCAAATTAGATTAATGGAGGACACTGTTATTCTTACATCAATACTGGGTGATATGGTTATGTTTCTTGATTGCATTCTTGGCCATAAGCCTAGTAAGAACCTATGGACTTTTTAAAGGTAGAAATGTTTATAAATATCTTAACTAAACCTATACAAAGATTCCACATTAGTAACTGCATGGGGTGTAATACCAGTAGAGTTTCTGTTCTGAAAAATAAAGGTGCTTCTCCTTCAGCTTTCAGTATAATTTTTGATCTGTGGTCCGTTTTTGGGACTGTCTACCAAAATAAGGAAGGACTCATGGACTAATTGGAGTGTCTATAGCTGGCTGATGTTCAGTTTGTTGCTTCTCCCTTTTTTAATTTCTCAAAGTCTTTTGAGTTTCTAATACCATGATGGGAATGGACCCCATTCCTAAGTCAAAGTATGATTAAAGTTCATGAAATTAGTATTGTTCCAGTGTTTTATGTTAGCCAAAAGTGCTCTTCGTAGCACCTGCAATGTGCCCAGTAATGACTCCTTCTGCAGTTCATACAGGGTTACATGTATTGGTAACATATCTAAATACAATTGTAGATTCATTACTATAAGATCCATTGCTACTACTACTATTGGAACTGTCTGGGTATCTTTCTTCCACATTGCTCTCATTTCTGCCACAAATCCTGATATTTTATGACTTTGTTTCTTTCTGTACAAAGACAATGTAGTCACTGGGTGTAGTGATTTCAATGATCAATGCTACTTTTTTCTTCTTTTCATGGACCACTATAAATCGTTTTCTCGCATCTGTCTTTTGGACTGTTGGTAATGGGTGATCCCATGTGATGTAGACTTCATCATTTTCTATGATGCTCTGTGACTCACGTTTCCAGTGTTTTTTGGCAACTTCAGTACGATAATGTTTGCACAATCCCCAGTGCGACAGTCTTGCCACATTATTATGCCTTTTAGTATACAGTCATTCTGCCATTAGTATGCCATAACCAGCAACAAGGTGTGTGACTGTTTCCAATTTTGTTTTACAAAACCTACATTTGTCTGTTTCTCCCACATGTTCAATGGACTTTGTAAACCAATGTGTACGTAGCCCACTATCCTGGGATGCCAATATTAACCTTTCATCTTTTCATTTGAATTTGCCTCTCCTTAACCATTCCTGCATTTGATCCTGACCAATATGAGGGTCTTCCATGAGTTTGGATTGGAACTATATATATTTTCCACATTTCTATCCTTCTCATCTGATCCATCACCTTATATTATTTCTTTTGTTTTTTTGGCACATTCAGTTGCTGCCTGATTTTTATCTACGTCTGGTTTGATTTCCATTCCTGCTTGTTGCTGACATGCTTCTGCTAGCCTAAGAAGGGAAGTCATCTTAGATTTATTCTCCTCATGTTTCAAAACTTTTACTACGTTTGGGTCTTGCAAAGTCAGCAGTTATGTGTGCAGTTATACGATTGCATGTAATCAATTTTAAGGAGGTCCATACCTCCTTTAGAACAGGGAATATATAATCTTGGTATGCACTAATTTTTATAAATTATTTGATGAGCATGAAACATCCTTCTTGTTTTACTATCTAATCTATCTTTTAGGGCCAGTCAATCATTCCAAAACTGTAAGTTAGGACAGGAAGAGAAATTGGTCTATAGCTTGAATTTTAGTTGTAGATGTCAACCCTGTTTTCAGAATTAATTTAAGTCTTCTACAATATTCCTTACTAAGTTTTATTCATATTTTTCATGTTTTATTGTTGATCCTTCATCATTTTCCAATATTTATACACTACCTCTTGCTTTCCCAAACTGATGTTTTCTTGGTGCTGCAGCTTTCCTGCTTTAAAGGTTACTTTAGTACATTTATCAAGACCATATGACATTCTTATATCATCAGAAAAAGTTTTGACTACTTGCAGTTGTGCTTTCAGTTCCTCATCTGATGAGCTATACAATTTTAAATCAACGACAAAGAGAAGATGAGAAGTCTTTACATTTTGTTATTTTCTAGGAGCCAAATTATAGCCATGGCCTAAGCTGTTAAGTAGACAGCTGAATGGGTTAAGGGCAAGGCAGAATAGCAGTGGTGATAAGAGAGTCACCCTGGAATATCCACCATGTGAACTTTTATCCCTGGAATAATAATGTGTGCTTTATCACAGCATAATCGCAAAGTGGTTTGCCACTGTTTCACGGTCAGTGTAATATAATTGATCAGTGTAGGGTGTATCTTATACATTTTTAAGCACTCTTTTATCCATGAATATGGGATACTGTCAAATGCTTTTTTGTAGCCAGTCCATGCCATACTTAGATTCTTCCCCTTTTTACAGTTCTCCACTATGACTTTATTTAACAACAAATGATCCTTTGTTCCAGATGACTTTCTTTTATTGCCCTTTTCTTCTATTGCCATAATTGAATTTTCTTCTAAATGACTATAAACTCTGTCAGCATCAGTTCTGGTGTATAGTTTATCAGTTGTCGGAAGGCAAATTATTAGTTTAGAATTTTTAGGGTAGCTTGCAGGTTCACTCTTTTAAGTAGGAGCATTGTTTTTCCTTTTGTTAATCAGGCTGGTGTCTGTTCAGGGTGTGCATATAAGTAGTTCTTACTCATGGCTAAATCTTTGTGCAAGGATGTTAATACTTTTAACCACAAGTTAGGTACTGCATATGGGCCTGGGGTTTTCCAAATAGAAGCTTTTCTTAACTTTGTTTGTCTCTGGCTGTTACTTCATCCCATTTCATATCCTGTACCTTTAAACTTCTTCTTTCTTTTACTTCTTCTATTCATTTAGCATCTTTGTTATGTTCCACAGGATTTTCATAAATACTTCTCCAAAATATATCTATTTCTACTTTTTAATGGTCTGTCAATTCCTTTTACCTTGTTTCCCAATTCTCTATAAAAATTGTTTGGGTCATCAATAAATTGCTTATTCTGTACTTCTCCTTTATATTTATCTGTATATCTTCTAAGTTTTTTTCTGCCTGTGCTGATATTTTTCGTTTATTATTTGCGAAAGGGCATGATAAATCCTGATCCATTATAATACTGCACATTGCTTTTATCACACCTATTTTTCTGAGTATTTTTTTATCTATTCCCCCTTCTACACTCTTCTAACAGTGACACTTCTTGTCTTAATTGCGTTATAGTTTTCTGTATTTGATAATTTCCATGATGGTATTCAATTTCTCCCCTTCCTTTCCATCACTACCCTGTGTTCTTGTGGTAGAATTTTATCTCTTATTAATTTAGCTGCACAGTAATATATCCTGTTTACTTCTGTTATATCGCATGGATCTCTATGAACAGTCCTAATTACTGTGTTCATTTGTTTTATCAAACTTCTAACTTTTGGGGTTTTATTGACCTTCTACCATCTGTTTCTTTTATTGATCTTAATATGTCTATCTATCTCTTTTAAATCAAGCAACTCTTCTCTTATCTCATTTTCTTCTAAACTGAGGGCACATTTTCCATTTCCTGCAGGCATTCTATAGAAAGTTCTATAGCATCTTCCTGTGGCACATTCTCTTCAGTTTCATCCTGTGTTATCGATTGCTCTGTCATATGGGATCTCAGTGGCCTATCACTCCTCAACACTGACTGCGTCAGAGTTGCCACAGTTTCCTGTTCCTTCCCTTGCTGTCTAGGTTCAAGAGAATGCTTATACTGTTTTCCTGTGTAAGGCTCCAAAATATCTTTATATGGCAACTGACCTGTTGCTTCCCGTTTCACTGGTTTCTCCTTAATTTGGATGTTCATTGCTCCATCCTGCTGTAGTGTTTTCCAAGTTAGATTTTCTACATTGAATTCTGCACTTTGCAGGTACTCCATAACCTCAGTCACTATTTCTTTAACTTCCCCATTACTAATCTCCTTTCCTACTTTTCCTCTGTCTTCTTGTTTTTTGTATTGTAAAGTTTTCCATATCTGGATTCTTTTGCCTGTATTTCTCTTCAAATATCTTTGGTGCTGCTCTTTTTGCATTGATTAGTTTTCCTTTCTCCTTTGCATAAATATTACACCATATTAAATCTCTTTTTCTTTCCCATGTCCATATTTCTTCTTCAGATGTCTTCTGATCTTCCTGTTTCTCCTTACTTTGGGGACTCATTCCATCATGCTGTGAGGTAACCTATATTAGACATTCTACACCATATCCTTCACTTCACAGGCATTCCATAACTTTAACTTCTATTTGTTTTAACTTCTACTTTACTAATCTTCTTTTCTACATTCCTTCTTTGTGATATTATATTTTTATTGTGAAATTTTCCATATCTGGATGCCTTTGCCTGTATTTCTCTCCAAATATCTTTGGGTCTGCCTTTTTTGTATTGATTCATTTGGCCTTCGACTTTGCCTAGATATTGCACTATATCACATCTCTCTTTCTCATGTCAATATTTCTTTTCTATACTTTTCAAAAATCTCTAGGTTTTCCTGTTTATATTTTCACAGTTCCTCAGATGCTTCTTTTTCCGAACAGATCAAAGTTTCTCGGTCTATATGATGTTTTTCACAAATCTATTGTATTAATGAACACAATTTTTTTGAAGCTTCCAACAGTTTCTCTTGTGGAATTATTTTCTCTAATTTCTCTCTTAATCTTTCTGTATATCTTGTGTCTGGAAGTTCTGGGCTTTTTGCATAATAGTAACAATTCAGAATTTCTTTCTTATCCTCAATAGTCCACTCTATCGTCTTTATGGCTCCTCTTTGGCCTATCAATTTTTGCGTTTTTTGTAGACTGTTACTTTCTTCTAAAACAGGGTGGCCATCCTCCCCTCAGGCCTGGCCTGGCCCCATTGTAGGAATGTTTCCATATTTTGAGGATTCTACACTGTCAGTTTTTCCAGTTCTGACACCAGTGTGCCTACCAGGATTGGGCACATTTTTATCCTGGGCCTTGTGCACCCAGCTATCTTTTTTAATTTTTGACCTGCTTCTCTCCATGATATATAAAATATAGTCTATATATCAGTGTTGTCTTAGTGAGAAAACAGGGTCCACCTCGTGAAGGTACTCACCAAGACTTGAACATGAATTCAATTTCAGCAATACTACTCTCCTTTGCTTGCTGACTTATCATCTCTAGGAGGATTGACGTGTGTGGGACCTGTTGAGTTGAGAGACCACCACCAAGTTAAAGGACCTTGATGAAATCAGAGTACAGAATGGACAAGATCTAGTCCTTAATCTTTGGATTGACAAGTAAGTAATTATTGCTTTTTTAAAAGAATGTAGGCTTAGTAGTAGTGTTGAACAGACTTGGGATTAAGTTAATAAACGATGATGCAGGGAAATACCATAAACAAGAAACATCTGTTGTATTTATTTGTTTTTGTCAGGGGCAGACAATACATGTTTAAGAGCAGTAGGCTTAAATAAATGATTGCAGTCATTTCCTTTTTTCTTCCCTTACAATCAGATATTAAAGGTATACACTGAGGGTGGCTATGTTTGGGCTAGGGGTTTGGAAGCTTTCTGTACCTGAAACCACTGGATCATTACATGGTCACTGACAATTAAGAAATGATATGACATGTTGGGGACAGTCTATGTATCTATAAGTGGCATGTTAAAATACATTGCTGTAGATATTTTCATTTTTCTCATGGAGATATCAGGGTCAAAGTTACAATAACAGGGGCTGTAGTCAACTGGCACAGAGTGTCAAGGGTAGTGTATGACAGAAGAATGCCAAAGAAGCTAAAAAGTAACGTGTACAAAACAGTGGTGTGACCAGTACTACTGTATGATACAGAAACCTGGGCACTAAAGGCAGAGCAGCTGAGGAATCTAGAGGTGATGGAAATTAAGTGCCTAAGATGGGTAGTATGATGCACACTGTGGGACATAAGAGCAGAAGCCAAAGTAGCCCCAGTTGCAGAAAAGGTCAAAGCGAATAGAGTATGGTGGTACAGGTACATATACAGAAAAGCAGAAGACAATCTGATGAGGAAGATTTGAGGAAACAAGGGCATCCAGCAAAGAGGTGGATGGATTGTGTGAGAAAAGATCTGTGACAGTCAGGCATGAGTGTCAAAGAAGGCAGAAGTGTCTCACTTGAATCGAGAGAGATGGTGACAGTTAACACAACACCCCGACCCCATGTAGAAAATGGGGAAAAGGGTGAGGACAATACTGCTGCTGATATCGGAAGTGTATACAATGTGGCTATCATTTTTGGGGGTCAGGAAAAGAGCAGTTATAATATTTTCAGTGACTAGTGGTGGGGTTTGTTGGTGGGGTAGTGTCAGTCAAAGTGCAGCATGACCATGTTTACATGACAAACTCACAGTCCAAATGGTGTGCCCACTGTTCCACTTGGAGAGTATGTGTGCATTGATAGACAAGTACCTTAGAAGCCATGATTTTGTATGTATGCATGTCTGCATGTATGTATTTATTTACTTTTCATTGTAAGCTGCCTAGGGGAGAAGTGACATATGGTCTGTTGCTTACAGCTAACACATCCAGCACACATGCATGCATTTCTGAGCACTGCTGTTGTTGTAATCTGGCAGAAGGCTGTCTGGCTATTACTTGTAATGCGGGGTGAAACTAGTGTTTGCAATGCCTGTGTACTAAATCCACACTGGAATTAAGAAATTTTGCCTTGGTAATACCTACATTCTGTGCACTTAGAAAAGCAGACTATGTCATGTAAACGAGGACTTAAAATGGGATTCTTGGGCATGTTTTGTACAGGTATCAGTGTTACTGGTGTCCTTCTGTATGAACATGGATCAGTGTTACTTGTGTCTGTCTATAGCTGCTATGGGTGTCAAAGATACTAGTACATAAATACTGTTTACATAATTCAAACTGTTATACTTTGATATTTATAAATACTGTTTTATAACTGTTTACTGCACTTTTTTCAGTTATGTCTTTTGCCATCTTGTCCAACTTGTGGCTGAAAAGCATCATTGAAACAATTCACCTACTTAAAGAGCATATATTAAATTAATTAGTATAGGGGGTACTCTGCCAGGTGAACTGGGTCCCAAATGCAGAGGTCAGTAGTATTAGGGCTACTGGAGGTGGTTAGGATTGTGGTGCTCTGGGTACAGATGTAGAGAGTAGAGTTGAAGTGGCACTGATGCCAAACTGTAGAATGTGAAGATGTCAAGGGGATGTCAGTACTTCACCATAACTAAAAAGCGGTGTTTACACATAAATGGTTCGAGTCATCTCCTATGATTTATGCTTAGGAACTGCACATACACAATATATTGCACTCCAAGTAACTTCTAAAGCCTAGGTAATTTTTTGCATGGTACTTCTTTTCTCTAGGCAGACAACTACATTGCTAAATGATACTGTACTTGCAGTGACAAGATGATAAAGTGATGGCTTACTTAAATTCCTGACTAGGGGACAGTTAGTGAATGTCTGCTAATCCTTAGTACATTTATCATATGCACATTTTTCTGTTGTGTTTTCAAACCTCCTATTATCACATTCATGTCCCATTACGTACTGTTACAGTCTCTTGAGTATGTTATGAATTAGTTGGTGTAACCACTGACGTAGTTGTGGGGGTGGGAGGTGGGGCACTATTAGTGTCAACATAATGTTGCATTTGTTACAGGTTATGTGGTCCATGTTTGAACTTGTACTTTCCATAGTCAAATATGAACATATATACAGCAGTCCTACCACTGTGTCCATGCCATCTATAGCTATGTATTTGTCGATATAGGATCATAGGCATGTCTATGCTGTGCCATTCAGGCAAGGATACTGTACATTTACTAGAGGTGGCCAGTTCTGAAGTCATTATTGACTACTGCCATTAAGCACTAGAGATAGCTTTCCAGTTCTAGAGCAACTGATCTCAGTGCTTACCGTCATCCACAGTGACCTGCCCAACTAATTGTTACTTGTGATGTTTGCAACTTCTACCTTTTTTTTTTTTTATTTTATTTTTTTACCATTTGTGTTTCTACTGCTTAGCTGCTTTTCAAAATAAATGGTGTGTGAGTGTGTTTACATATACACACAGAAACACATGGCTGTATGCTGAACTTGGATATTTTCTTTATTGTGGCAGTGTGTATTACCATCGTCCTCTGTGTACCATTTTAGTATACCTCTCAACAGGGTCAGTGTTAGCATTTTGGGGACCCCCAACAAGTGTCAAGTTGGAGCCCCCTAGGCCCTTCCAATCTAAGTATCACCCTGGCACTGCCACCCCTTCTGTGCAACCTTCACACTATGGCCGACCAAGTTTGAAGATAACTGCAAGCTGGGTGCTGTCATCAACTCCTCTAGTGATGTAGATATACTACAAGAGGGTCTCACCCAGACAAATGTCTGATGCCAGAAACATGGCCTCAAACTAAGTGCCAAAAAATGCATCTTCATTCCCCATCCTGATGTCTCCACAAATTATCACATTAATAACAACTTTTTAAGCATGCAAGCAGTTGTAAGGGACCTGGGCACCTGAGTTTACAGCAATCTAACTTTTGACCACTATGTTGCCTCCATTGTACAGACGGCTTTCTACATGGCTCACCTCATTAGAAAGGGTATTTTTTCCAGGAACAAGGATGTCATAACTTCCCTGTATTCCTCCCTTATCGGGCCCATTATCGAGTATAACGCCCCTTTCAGCATGTGCCTCGCAAAACACATGCAGCAGCTGGAGAGACCACAGAGGTTCCTGACCAGGAGAATCAAGGGCTTCAAAAATTTATCCTACATGGATAGGCTAAAAGCCCTGTCCCTCTACTCTGTCTCATACAGACTCCTCAGAGGTGATCTATGCCTGGTATACAGAGCAATCTCTGACCCCACCTTGACTTTGATGAAATTGATGCATATTCGCAAGCCAAATGCCACTTGCGTGAACCGCATACAAAACCTCAACTTGATCTGCGACATAATTAGGACTTGCTGGTCGGATAGATTTGTCTCCCAGAGACTTCCTCATTTGCGGAATAGACTCCCTCTTCACATTAAGCAGAGTACTTCATTATCCCTCTTTAAGAGGAACCTGGATGACTGGATGGGAAATAGAAAATCCACCCCTGGGATTCCACCTGTGTCCCTGCTGGACAGGGGCATCGGATGCTGACTTGTGGGAACACAGGCTAATTTATTGCCTAGGCTTATAAGGGCCTCAGGGCTAGTAGCCTAATAACTTGCTATGATCCTATGATTCTCTCCTGATCTCTCCAGTAATTCATTATTTCTATTAGCTCCTCTATTTTGTCTCGTGCTCTGTCCTCCATGTTTTCGTTATTGCCTTATTTACTCTTAAAAGGGCTAGTAACTTTAGTCATGTTGTGTGTTCCTGTACTTGCCAACTAAGAAGAAAGTCTGTTTCCTTTAATTGCCTTTCACTGATCAGTATTTTCCCCACTAGCACCTGCAATTCCTGTTTGAACCTTTTTAACTTTAGGAAAATACATGTAAGCATGGCCAACTTGGGGACTGGAGACATCTCCAGCACCCTGGATCTTCCTCCGCCTATGTGGGCTATAAAAGTATTTGTGGAGGCATTTCCTGTGTATACTCTGATATCTAAATCAGCAAGCATGCAAAGCAAACAACCACTTATTTTGCTCATTGATGGTGTCTTCCTGTTCTGCTGCAATTCAGAGCAGCTGACCCAATGATGTCTTACTACACTATGTGGGGTGAAACCTGTGCTTAGTTCCTATTCTGTTCAAATGAGAAAGACTTTTATTTTTGTTTGTAATATCGGTGCAAATGGAATGATTTAAAATTACATTTTCTTGGCTGGACATGGCCACCCGCTGAAGCTGTAGGCCCTAGGAGACAGCCTGTTTCACCATATTATAATCTGCCACTGTTTGCAGAAGTCAAGAAGTCCCCAGATAGAAAGTAGGAACAGTACAAGGCAGTGACAGCAAAGCCATCTGAAAAGATGAATTTACTAGCTGCATGTAACAAGTTATATGCTAGTTCCCAGAAGGAAGTTCGCATTAAAAAAAATTTAATAAGATAGTTATGTACAAAACAGACAAACAGACAGCTAGATAAGGGAGGACCTTCCAGAGACCCAAGAAATTGCAGACTCATATGTCTAACCAGCCTCATGTGCAAAGCTATGGGAAGATTTATCATCAATAAGACTATAGGGAATCTCCAAACACTGGATCTGTCTCATTTTGGATTGATCATGGATAGCTTATACTTACTCAGCTTGTTAGACTTTTTTGAAAAAGTCACCAAAGCAATATGCACTATAAAACTTGACATAGCCAAAGCTTTTGACACAATCCCCAGCTCAGGTATAGTAGAAAAGCTAAATAAACCGGGGATAAACTCATATGTCACCTGTTGGATTACCAACTGGCTCACAGATATGACAGAGGAAATCAAAATAGGAGAAGTTACCTCCACAAAGAGACCAGTCACAGGTGGAGTCTCCCAAGGATCTGTGTTGGGACCTCTTCTATTTGGCATCTACTTCTCTGAAGTAAAAGCCAATACCAAAGGGCTCTGGTTGACTAAGTTTGCAGATGACTGTAAGCTAAGAACAGTCATTTTATCCCCAAATGATTTACCAATCCTGCAGGAAGGTTTGTTCCATATAAATAAGTGGTGCCAAAATCATGGACTGAAACTAAATGCCAAAAAATGCATTATCATATCCTTTGGGAATCATCTACCTGGGGAACTACCGCATTGACAATATGTCACTAAAAGTTGATCCAGTTGTTCAGGATTTAGAAACTGATGTGGACAGCAACCTAACTTCTGACCAATATGTCCATTGTCATAAGAAAGTCATTCTATATTGTGCAGCTTATAAATAATAGGACTGTGTCTACATTTAAGGATGTCATTGCTCACCTTTACTCGGCCATCAGACCAATCATTGAGCATAATGTTCCCCTTTGGCATATATCTGTCCAGATACATACAACAACTGGAACACTCACAGAGCTACCTTACTAAAGGGATACAGGATTTCAACAATATGTCCCACATGGACAGACTCAAAGCCTTGTCACTGTATTTGGTATTCCACAGACTATTAAGAGGCAATCTGTGTCTGGTATACAGGGCATCTTCTACCCAAATATTGATGGATTTATTGCACATCAACAAGTCAAATAGCATCAGAAATCCCCTCTATTGAACTAAACCTTCTGCAACATTAACAGAACAGTTTATAGGGACAGGTTTGGCTCACAGTGGATAAAGTTGCTGTGGAACAGACTTCCCACTTATGTAAAACAAAGCTCATCCTTGTCCATATTCAAGCACAACTTGGATCAATGGGGGGGTAAGCTGAACATTTATCACAGGACTGCCTCCTGTACTACTAATGGACAGAGACAGCTCCTAAATGTTTATTCCACTCCTCAAATTATGTATGTTATGATCCCAGTTATTCTCACTGGAGGTAATATATGCCAATCTAACACCAAATGGGGTAGGTTAATTCAAGCACAAAAAGGGAAACTGGCTAGTCTTAAAATGTCCCTCAAGGGCAGTTAGCTTAGGGATAGACAGACAGGCAGATAGACATAGTGACGCAGTGGAATGTATTCCTTCTGAGGTGGGACACTACCTTTGACTGTGAAGGAATCAGACAAATATAATGGATGTGTTGTTCTTTGACAGATACTGTTTCCCCCTCCCCCAAGAAACCATATAAGTAATCATTCAGAAGTCATCTTATCACTGCTTTTTGCTTTTATATATCACATGCCACCAAAAAATGATACTCTGATCCTCTAAGACTCTTGATGCCTCACTGAGAAGAAAATAAGAAACATAGCATCTGCAGTTATATTTTTCCACTTGTTGCTAGACGGCACTCCACTGCCATATCAATTGCCATTAAATGAAATAAATGAATGCATAAATGAATGCAAGTGCATTGCTCAGTGGGCATTGTATATTTTTACCATTGTCCATACCTATCAACCTTTTAGCACAAGAAATATGAAGAAAGCCAAAAATAGTGTGGGTACAAGGGCCCAAAAATAGTAACACATTTTAAATATTGTTCTGATAAACTTAGAACAGTTTGCATGTGTTTTCTAAAGGATGTGAAGTCTGCCACTCAAATGTCTATCATTATTTCATGATTTTAGTCATCAGTGATTTGCCAGAAAGCCTTAAATTTTGAGAAACATATCAAAAATATGACACAAAAATCTGGCAATTCTGTAAAAATCTGGACAGGTGAGAGGCATCCCATTGCCCGTATAGCACTATCTGATTTTCTGACAGAAAAAGTGAAAGGAAATTCAATCATGGTAGAGTACTTCAGCTCAGAGCTTTCAGACACAACATCCTGTATACATTTCACACAAAGTCACAACAATTATCACTTTAATGGTTTTGGTTTCTCTCTGTCATTTGCTTTCTTCTTCTAATTGTGCGGAACACAGGAGCATTTACTGATAACTTCAAGCAGGAAATCTATAGCTTGGTTAATAACTGTTTCTTCACACTTCTTAAAAAGTTCTTTTGATGAAGTAATAGGTTCATAGGTAAGTACTAGGCTATCTGCCCAAGGGCATCTATAAGCCTAGCCAGAATGTGTTGGCTTTCACCGCCTATAATTCATTATTATTTATCATGACTATTTAAAAACAATTGAAAGACTCTTTCAGTGTGAAACACTGTGGAATTTGGAAATTTAAGCACTCAAAATGAGGAATGCCCCTCCTAATGAGGCACAATTGAGAGTTAGGCTTCTCTCCCCACAAACAGATAATCACTAGTACAGGGACCTATGCTAATCAACTGTCCCTGAATTTGCTTCATATTTTGCCATATTTCTCATAAAAGTTCTAGTAAATCACTGGTGGTTATAGCCAGCCAACATAGCCCTACGTTACTTATTTTGTTCCATATTTTTGCTTGTCTTCTGCAAAACTTGTGATTTTTCTTCTAAATTACTTTGGTTTACAGTCAGTCAGTAATGCCTATAGATTAGAGCTTCATGTTTTCCTATTGTTGAAGAGATGTATTTCTTTGCAAAATCTGTTGCGCTGTTCACCTTTTGAGTAAATTAAAATAATAATTTTAAAAAGTCCCTGATTTTAGGCTTAGTCCTCCCATTATTTGTGCCTTTGTCCTGAATTATTGAGCAACACAGATGAAGTGTCAGTAATGCCAATTATTACAGTTTCGTACTTCTTATTGTTCAGAAAATACATCCAATGCAAAAACTGTTGTGCTGTTATCATTTTAAGTGCATTAGACAAATATATGAAAAGTTGTCCCTGACTCCCTTCATTATTTTTGGCTTCCTTTCTAGAAATTTTTCATTGGAACAGAGAAGTTGAGAGGTATGACCCCCCCCCCCCCAAACACACACACATGTCAATCACAGTAAATGTTTAAAAAAACACCTTTTCTTCTCTGTGAGCAGTGTCTGCTGTCACCACTGCCCACAGATCACGCAATGTCTGCTGTCACCACCTCATACAGTTCAAGCAGTGTCTGCTGTCATCACCACACACAGCTCTATATGGTTTCCTGCAAGATCGAAAACATAACACCTACAAAGTGAAAAACAGCTTTGATGGCCATATGCATGCTGTTTGTTGTGCTGTGAATGGTAATATTTAAAAATCCCCCGCCCCACACTGCCTCCATAAATTTTGTCCAGAATTCTCGAGTAGAGAAGTTGAGAAGTATGAGTTCTGTCTCCCCCAGCATACATGTGAATTGTTGTAAAAGTTTTAAAAAATGTATTCTTTTTGCTGTGCACAGATTCAGATCATCATGAGTACATGATCTGAATCTGTGACACCGCCCATGTACTCACAGTGATCTGAATCTGTGACACTGCCCATGAACTCACAGTGATCTGAATCTGTGACACCGCCCATGTACTCACGGTGATCTGAATCTGTAACACCACCTATGTACTCACAGTGATCTGAATCTGTGACACCACCATTGTAATCACAGTGATCTGAATCTGTGACACCACCCATGTAATCACAGTGATCTGAATCTGAGACACCACCGTGATCTGAATCTGCCAGGAGCAGACTGAGAGCTTCTGAATTTCATGGTAGAGAGGGAGGGAGATGTTGACTGAAGTCGTTTGCCATGAGCAGTAAAGCAAGTTGATAAAAGAAAGGAGAGACTTTAGGATGTGCTTTTTATCATTCCTCCCTTTTTAATTTCTCCAAATCTTTTGGGTTTTTAATACCATGACAGAAATGGACCCCATTCCTAAGTCAAAGTACGATTAAAGTTCATGAAATTAGTATTGTTTCACTCTTTGATGTCAGCCAAAAGTGTTCTTCGCAGCACCCGCAATGTGCCCAGTAATGATTCCTTCTGCATTACATGTATTGGTAGCATATCTAAATATAATTGTAGACTCTTTTTTATAAGACTGTTGTTCTTACTACTATTGGAACCATATGGGTATCTTTCTTCCACATTGCTCTTGTTTCTGATTGCAAATCCTGATATTGTATGACTTAGTGTCTCTCTCTATGTAGGACACTGTAGTCAATGGATGTGGCAATTTCAATGATCTATGCTACTTTAGTCTTCTTTTCTTGGATCACTACATCATTTTTTCTAGCATCTATCTTTTGAACTGTTGGTAATGGATGATCCCATGTGATATACACTTCTTCATTTTCTATGATGCTTTGTGGCTCATGTTTCCAGTGTTTTTCAACTACATCAATACCATAATGTTTGCACAATCCCCAGTGCAGCAGTCTCACCACATTATTATGCCTTTCAGTATACAGTCCTTCTGCCATTAGTATGTCGCAACCTGCAACAAGATGTGGAACTATTTCCAGTTCTGTTTTGAAAACCTACATTTGTCTGTTTCTCCCATGTTCAATCCATCTCATGTTCAATGGACTTTGTAAACCAACGTGTACGTAGCCCACTATCTTGTGCTGCCAATATTAACCTTTCATTTCTTGGTTTGAATTTGCCTCTCCTTAACCATTCCTGCATTAATTCCTCATCAACATGAGGTTCTTTCAGAAGTTTTCTATAGTTGCAACTATATTTATGCATTTCTTGCCTTCTCAGTTGGTCCTTCACCTTATATTCATTCTTTTGTTTTTTTTTTGGCACATACAGTTGCTGCCTGGTTTTTATCTACTTCTGGTTTGATATCCATTCCTGCTTGATGCCGATATGCCTTTGCTAGGTTAAGCAGAGAAGTCATCCTAGATTTATTCTCCTCATGTTTCAAAACTTTCACTACGTTTGGGTCTTGTGAGGTCAGCAGATATGTGTGGAGTCCCACAATTGCAGATCTGTATGTGTAATCAATTTCAAGGAGGTCCATCCCTCCTTAAAATCTTGGTATACACTGATTTTTATAAATCATTTAGTGAGCATGAAGTATCCTTCTTGTTTTCCTATCTAATCTATCCAATAGGTTTTGTGGCCGGTCAGTCACTCCAAAACTGTAAGTTAGGACAGGAAGAGCAAATTGGTTTATAGCTTGGATTTTGTTCCTAGATGTCAATGCTGTTTTCAGGATTAATTTAAGTCTTCTAAAGTACTCCTTACTAAGTTTTATTCACATTTTTTCATGTTTTATGGTTGATTCTTAATCAATTCCCAAATATTTATACACTCCCTCTTGCTCAAGTTCTTTTATATCACATTCTTGTCCCAAACTGATGTTTTCTTGGTGCTGCAGTTTTCTTGCTTTAAAGGTTGCTTTTGCACATTTATTAAGACCAAATGACATTCTTATATCATCTGAAAAAATTTTGACAATTTGGAGTTGTACATTCAGTTCCTTATCTGATGAGCTATGCAGTTTTAAATCATCGACAAAGAGAAGACAAGAAGACTTTACAATTTGTTGTTTTCTAGGAGCCAAATTATAGCCATGGCCTAAGCTGTTAAGTAGACAGCTTAGTGGGTTAAAGGCAAGGCAGAATAGCAGTGATGACATTGAGTCACCCTGGAATATCCCCATTTGAATTTTTATCCCTGGGATAATAATTTGTCCTTTACCATGGCTTAATTGCAAAGTGATCTGCCACTGTTTCATGGTTCATAGGTTCATAGGTAGGTACTAGGCTATGGGCCCTGGGGCCTATACAAGCCCAGCCAAAAAGGTACCCTGGCTTTTGCCACCCAAGAAAATTATTTTCCTGTGCCACTGTCGAGCAGAGCCACAAAGATGATCCCAGGGGTGAATTTCCTATTTCCCATCCAATCATCAAGATTTTTCTTGAAGAGTGCTAATGAGGAGCTTTGTTTGATATAGATAGGCAGTTTATTCCAGAGTATGGGAAGTCTCTGGGACAGGAATCTATCCCTGCGGCATGTTCTGCTTATTGTGGTGACAAGGTTTAGGTCCCTAGAGTGTGTAGCTCGGAGGGATTGGGATTTCTTTAAGTGGATCATGTCCAACAGCTCTGGGTTTGACATAGCTTTGTATGTTAGGCAGAGATCACCTCTGAGTAGGCGATATGCGATGGAGTAAAGCTGGAGTTTTTTGAGACAGTCTGGTAGGGAATCTGTTTGAGGCCAGTAATCCTCTTTGTGAGGTATTTCTGCGGCCTTTCCAGTTGTTGTAGATGTCTTGTGAGGTACATACCAAAAGGGGCATTGTACTCTATAATGGGTCTAATGAGTGATGAGTAGAGGGGAACAATGACCTCTTTTTTTTCTGGATGAGAAACCTTTTGTGAT
This sequence comes from Protopterus annectens, assembly GCF_019279795.1. NCBI lineage: Eukaryota > Metazoa > Chordata > Ceratodontiformes > Protopteridae > Protopterus > Protopterus annectens. Next base: position 63,021,707 of record NC_056728.1, on the reverse strand, counting down.
GAGGTGTGCCACATAGAAGGATTTCCTGACTACTGTGGCGATGTGATTATCAAAGGAGTGACTACTGTCCACCTGTGTCCCAAGGCCTCTTATCGCACTTTCGGTGTTAAGTATACTACTGCCTATGTTGTAGTTCATGGGTACAGAGTTTTTACCAAAGGGGATGACAGTGCACTTTTTGGCATTGAGCTTGAGGCCATGGCTTTGACACCAGGCATCTGTCTCAGTGAGGCCCTTTTGTAGGATGTCCACATTGTTAGGAGTTTTGATTATGGCTCCTAGTTTGCAGTCATCTGCGAACTTCATTAGCCAAAGACCTTCTGTGTTAGCCTGTACTTCAGAGAAGTAGATACCAAACAGGAGAGGACCCAGGACTGAACCCTGTGGTACTCCACTTGTCACTGGTCTAAAGTCGGATTTGGAGTCTGCTACTTTCACAGTGTGGGTTCTGTCAGTGAGCCATTTGGCAACCCATCTTGTGACATAGGGATTTATACCTAGTTTAGTGAGTTTATCTGTAATTCCAGAGTGGGGTATGGTGTCGAAAGCCTTGGCAAGATCTAGATAGGCTGTGTGAACCACCTTACCCTTGTCTACGGCTTTGGTGACTGCTTCAAAGAAGTTTATCAGGTTTAGGAGACATGATCTGCCTTTTACAAACCTGAACTGGGTGGGGTCCAGAGTTTGGAGATTACCAATGTCTTTGTTTATAAGTTCAATGATGATACGTTCCATGGCCTTGCAGACCAGGCTCATCAGGCTAATGGAGCGGTAGTTCCCAGGGTCCGTGGTGGCTCACTGTAATATAGTCGATCAGTGTAGGGTGTATCTTATAAATTTCTAAGCACTATTTTATCCATGAATGCTTTTTTGTAGTCAATCCATGCCATACTTAAGTTCTTCCCCTTTTTACAGTTCTCCACTATGACTTTATTTAACAACAAATGATCATTTGTTCCATATGACTTCCTTTTATTGATCTTTTGTTCTATTGCCATAATTGAGTTTTCTTCAAAATGACTATAAACTCTGTCGGCATCAATTCCAGTGTAGTTTATGCATCGTCGGAAGGCAAGTTATTGGTCTATAATTTTTGGGTAACTTGCAGATTCACTCTTAAGTATGAGCATTGTTTTTTCTGTTGTTAGCCAGGCTGGTATCTGTTCAGAGTGCACATATAAATAGTTCTTACTCATGGCTAAATCTTCATGCAAAGATGTTAATACTTTTAACCAGAAGTAAGCAAGTGCATCTGGGCCTGAGGTCTTCCAGTTTGAGGCTTTTCTTAACTTTGTTTCAGTCTCTGTAGCTGTTACTTCATCCCATTTCATATCCTGTACCTTTAAATGTCTTATTCTTTCTTTTACTTTTTCTATCCATTTAGCAATCTAGTTATGTTCCACAGAATCTTCATAGATACTTCTCCAAAATGTATCTGTTTCTTCTTTTTTTTGGTGGTCTTTCAATTCCTTTTACCTTGTTTCCCATTTCTCTATAAAACCTTTTTGGGTCATCAATAAATTGCTTATTTTGTACTTTTCCTTTATATTTAACTGCGTATCTTCTAAGTTTTTCCGCCTGTGCTGAGATTTTTTGTTTTTTTTATTTGCGATAGTGCATGATAGAGCTTGATCTGTTCTAATACTGCGAATTGCTTTTATTTCATCTATCTTTCTAAGTATTTTAGTTGATCTGTTCCCTCTTCTATACTCTTCTAACAGTGACACTTCTTGTGTTAGTTGCTTCATAGTTTTCTCTATTCGATTTATCCCCTTTCTCTCCTTCGCTATCATGTGTTCTTGTGGTAGAACTTTATCAGTTATTAATTTAGCTGCATAGTAATATATCCTGTATACTTCTGCTATATTGCATGGATCTCTATGAACAGTCCTAATTACCATATTTATTTGTTTTATCAAACTTCTGACTTTTTGCGTTTTATTGACCTTCTGCAATCTATTTCTTTCATTGATCTTAATATGTCTATCTATCTATATGCAGTCAAGCAACTCTTCTCTTAGCTAGTTTTCTTCTAAACTGAGGGCAGATTTTTTGTTTTCCATTCCTGTGGACATTCTATAGAAGGTGCAATAGCATCTTCCTGTGGTACATTCTCTTCAGTTTCATCCTGTGTCATCTGTTGCTCTGTCATATGAGAACTCACTGGCCTATCACTCGTCAACATTAACTGTGTCAGAGTTTCCACAGTTTCCTGTTCCTTCCCTTGTCGTCCAGCTTCAAGTGAATGTTTATACTCATTTCCTGTGGAAGGCTTCAAAATATCTTCATATGGCACCTGAACTATTCCTTTACTGTGTAAAGTTATAGGAGAAGTTTTATAGAGAGAATTTAGTTTCCAAGTAGCTGCACGTATACAGGGCAATGCTAAATGCCACTACACGATGATCTGAATTTATAGATTTAAAAGAAAAGTGACTAAACCAACTAAAAAATCCTCTGGTCAATAAAACAAAGTCTGTTATTTATGACATAAAGCCTCTGTAACATCAGAGAACCAGATGTGTATCATTAAAAAAAAGTGTTCTGTAATTCTGCAGAACAAGGCAGGAGTATGTTATTTAAGGCACCCATACACTGCAACTTCGTGGAGCCAAGTATAACTGTTTATTTAATTTAAAACACAGGCACTCTGTGACATTCCAGTCAATACCAGAAATGAATGAGTGACTTCTAGCATTGGTACACTGTGATTTCACAGAACCAGGCAGTGTTATTTAAGGCAAATATTTTCTGTGATGTTACAGAAACAAGTAGGAGTGGGTTTCTTCAGGCATAGGTTTACTGTAATTTCACAAAACCAAACAGTGTTGCTTAAAACACAGATACTTTATGATATCAAAAAATCAGATAGGCGTGAATTATTAAAAAAAAAGCAGATGTGCTTTAATGCTGCAGAATCAAATGGGTGTCATTTAAGCCACACATTCTCTGTTATGTCCCAGAACTAGACAGGAGTGTGTTATTTAAGGCATACATGCTCTATGATGTCTGAGAACCAGGGTTATTTAAAACAATAATACACTATGACACCCCAGAACCAGATATGAGTGGATTACCTCACACATAGGTACTCTGTGATTTCATAAGTGCATAGTTTCCAAGGCCCTTGAGTCTTATGACCATTCATGTCTTGCCAGCACCCTCCCTCAGACCACACTTCCTTTCTCCGGTAGGGCCATATCAGTCAATCCCAGAGTAAATTTGTGAATACCCATCCCATCATCTAGTTTATGTTTAAAGGAAGATAGTGAGTCGCAGTATTTAACATGTAAGAGAACTTTATTCCAGAGGTTTGAAAGGAACAGGGTTATACAAAGCTGTGTCTCTTCTGTGCTTTATTTATCTCTTGTTACAGATTTAGGTCTCTGGTTCTGGTATTGGTGGAGATATTGTGAAAACTTTTTAGCAAGTAGGAAGTTAAACTGTTTCCTGCTGACTTTGTGGTTTTCGTGATATATATCTTTTTTTATGTGGTTTATATATATTGGTGGAGACATTGGACTTGTGGAGAAATAGCAGGTCCTGGACTATCAGGACTCTAATGTCAAGGAAGGCAGATCTCCTCTCAAAAGTCACAGAACTGCAAATTATTTAAGACACAGATACTTTGTGATGTCACAGAACCAGACTGGAGTGCAGTATTAAAAACAGACATTCTGTAATGTTGCAGAACCAAACAGTTACATGTTGTTTAAGGCACAGATATTCTGTAATGTCCAGAGCCAGGTACTACTGTGTTATTTAAAACACAGATACTCTTTGATATCCCAGAATCAGACATAAGTGACTTGCTTAAGTCATACATGCTCTGTGATGTCACAGAACCAGACTGGAATTCTTTGTTTAAGACACAGATACTCTGAAATCACAGACTCAGATAGGAGTGTATTATTAAAAACAGTAGATATTCTATAATATTACAAAGCCTGACAGGATTGTGTTATTTAAAGCACACCTGTGTGTTGCTAGGGAAGGGTAGGGTGAAGGAGCAATTGCTCTGGGTGCATTGTGTTAGGAAGTGCGATCAGCGGATCCTGAACGATCTTTAGTGCATACTGACATTTAAATACTGGTATTGCATTCAATGTCAAACTGAGTGGTATAGCCCTCTGTGTGTGGTATAAACTATGCTACAAATGTAACAAGCAGTTTTTACTGACAAAGAAACTAGCTTTTTTTTTCTTTGTGTACATGTAGAAAAGCTTTTTTGTGTGTGTGATTTTTACAGGAGCGCCAGGCCAATGGACAACACCAGGTACAAAAATAGCTAGCTATAGCTTTGAAGCACGTTTATTTTGGGAGGTCCCAGAACAAGGCACAAGTGTGTTATTTACAAAGCAGATGCTTTATGATGTGCCAAAAACAGAAAGAATTGGGATACTTCAGACACAGATTCTCTGTGATGTCACAGAACAAGAAATAAAATTGTGTTAATTAAGACATAGAATCTCTATGATGTCACAAAATCGGGCAGGATCGTGTTATTTAAGACACAGATATTCTGCAATTTAACAACCTCTGATAGGAATATATAAAACACAGATAGCCTGGAATGTTTTAGAACCAGGCAGGATTTTGTTATGCAGCACACAAATACTACTGATACTCTGTGAGGTCACAGGACACCAAGGTGATGTGTTTATCTAGAGAATATCACAGATCTACACAAATGTGGGTTATTTAAGCCACAGCTACTTCATGATGTCAAAGAATCAGACATGATTCTGCTATTTAAGACTAGGATCATAAGTGATGTCACAAAAACAGAATGGACTGTGTTCTTTAACACACAAATACTATCTGATGTCAATGAACAAGATAGGATTCTATTATTTAACAAATACATATTCTTTGACGTCACAGAACCAGGTAGGAGTATATTATTCAAGGCACAAATACTCTTGTTCTTTGACAGATAATTACACTGTTATGCCAGTGAATCAGATAGGATGTGTTATTTAATATATAGGTACTCTAATGTTGCAGAACCAGACAGGAATGTGTTATTAAAGCCATAGATATTCTGTGATATCCTAGAACCAGACAGGAGTGCATTATTTAAACAAAAACAATATGTGACATCTCAAAACCAGACAATGGGTTACTTCAGACATAAGTACTCAGTGATGTTACAGAACTGGACTGGTTTGGGCTGTTTAAGACATAGATACTATGTGATATCAGAGAACCAGACTGTTATATAAGACAGAGATACTGTGTGACATCATAGAACCAGAAAAGAATCTGTTATTTAAGACACAGATAGTCTGTGACATCAGAAAATCAAACAGGGGTGTGTCACTAAGAAAAAAAAAGATATTCTGTAATGTTGCAGAACTAGACATGAGAGTGTTATTTAAGACACAAATAGGCTATGAACCAAACACGACACACTGTGAAGTCCCTGAATTATACACAAGTGGGTCGTTTTAAACATAGGTGCTGTATGACTTCACAGACAGTGTTATTTTAGGGTCTATATTATAACATCGAATTTTATAAAGTTCGAATGTTATAATATCGAACCAGTTTTGTCGAACGCTGAAAATAGCGAAGGTGCAGGACACTGAATTCTTTCCCAGGTAAAGAATTCGGTGGGCCGTTGCTGTGGCTTCGCTGTTTTCAGTGTTCGATATGTTGGAACGTTACAGGTCAGGTTCAGGTAAGTGTGCGATTGTGTGTAGGTTAGGGTTAGGGGGGCAGGTTAGGGTTAGGGCGCGGGTGAGGTGAGTGTGCGATAGTGACGAACCTTAGGGTTAGGGTCGGGTTAAGGTAAGTGGATAGCTAGTAGTGTATGTAAAGTTTAGTTTAGGTTTAGGTGTAGGATTTTAAGTGTATGTGTGTGGATTGCTGTTTTTTGTGTGTGTTTATGTTGTGTGTGTGTTTCTTGAAATAGCGATTTTTTTCCCTGGGAAAAAAATCGCTATTCTGACTGTTCGATGTTTGCGGATTCTGGTGTTTAGGGTTCGATATTATAACATTCGATCTTTGTAGATTTTGATGTTATAATATAGACCCGTTATTTTACTGAAGAGTTAATTTGTGATTTCATAGAACCAGACAGTGTCGTTTTAAAGAATGAGTGGCTTAACAGGTAGCATATTTGCCTTTAGTGCTGGAAGACCAGAAGGGCTGTGGGCTCTATTCCCACTCCAGGTGATTGGATTGCTGACACAGCAGTGCAGCACTGGGAGTGGTGCTGTACTCTTGAATGAGCCATCCTTTGGATGAGCTGTTAAACCAAGGTCCCATTTACTTGAGTTGGTGGTAGCTCAGGTGGCTGTAAAAGATCCGACAGAAACTATTGAAAAGAGTAGCAGACGTTGTTCTAATAGTATAAATGCCATCATAGGCCTCATCTGAAAAGAGACCACTAGCCTAGAAGGACTATACTGCCAGCAAAGGATAAATAAATAAAATATGTGGGACTTCACAGATCCTGACAGGAGTAGGTTATTTAAGACTCAGATACTCTCCTCTCTTGTGTCATAGTGTTCTATTAAAAAAATAAACCGTTCTGAATTTTTGCTGAACCAGACAGTTGTTATTTAAGGTACACAACTGGTGACATCCCAGAACTGGAAAGCAGTGTGTTACTTCATAAATAGGTGCTATGATTTTAGAGAATCAGACTGTTATTTAAGACTCAGATAGTTTCTGTGACAGAACTGGATAGGAATGTGCTATTTAAGACATAGATACTCTGTGACATCAGAGAATCGGACAAAAGTGCGCTAAAAAATCTTTGATGTCCTAGAATCATTTTCAAGTGTGGTATTTAAAATCCAGACACTCTGTGATGTCCCAGAACTAGACAGGAGCAGGTTATTTAAGACAGCGATACTGTGTGATGTCAGAGAACCAGATAAGAACCTGACTGGAGAAGGCTACTTCAAGAAAATGTAGTTTTTGATGTCACAGAACTGGACTGGATTGTGGTGTTTAAGACACAGATATTCTGTGATGTCTGAAAACTAAACAGTAGTGTCATTTAGGGCACAAATATTCTGTCATGTCCCAGAACCAGACAGGAGTGGGTTACTTCAGGTATGAGTACTCTGTGATTTCAAAGATTCATAGATTTTCCAAGGCCATTGAGTCTTATGACCATTCATACCTTGCTAGTACACTCCCTCGGGCTGCACCTCCTTTCTACAGGAGGGCCATACTAGTCAATCCAAAATTTGTGGCTATCCCTCAGTCTACGTTGAAGAGAGGATAGTGAGGTGCACTTCTGACCTTACTCTGGAAGTTAAACATGGTAGAGGGACTGGTTTAATTTATCTGCTGCTGCTGCTGAATGCTTAAGTCCCTGGTTCAAGTATTAATACAGATATTGGACTTGCAGAAAATTGGAGGTCCAGGACAATTGGGTCTCTTATGGAATGGTAAGCAAGACAGAGATTTTCCCCTAAAGTCACAGAACTAGATAGTGTTAAGAAACATATATCCTGTGACATCACAGAACCAATTAGGAATGTGTTATTTAAGGTACCGAAACTGTGATGTCAGAGAACTAGACAGGAGTGTATAATTTAAAGCATAGATGCTCTATGACATCAGCCAGCCAGTCAGGAATTGTCTTTTTTGCTTAAATAAACAGATATTGTATAATGTTTCAGAACCAGACAGGAATGAGTTATCTGTGGCATCAATACTCTGTGATGACACACAAGACAAGAGTGTGTTATTTAAGACTCATACTATATGATATCACAGAAACAGGCAGGAGTATGTTATTTTAAAAAAAGTGTTCTGTAATGTTGTAGCACCAGACAGGAGTGTGTTATTTAAGGTGTGCATACCCTGTGTGTTGTGATATAATCATGTAAGGTCTACATTACTCTCATAATTGTAGCTACCTCTATTAATTGCTACCACTCAATTTTTGCTATATATTGTTACTTGCTGACCTGTTTTTGATATGTATAGCTTAAGCTTACTGCTTTTCTGTTCCACTTTGTTCCTTCTTTGCCATTTATTTCATCAGGGCAGGATCTGAAGATGGTCAGGTTTGTGCCAGTGCTCTGTCTTGGTAAACAAAATTAAAATAAAAAATAAATTGAAACAAAAATAAAAACTATTCCAAAACTAGGTTAAGTATGTTATTTAAAGCACAGACATCCAATAATGACCTAGAACAAAAAAGGAATGGGTTTATTTAGAGATAGGTAGTTTGTGATGTCAGAGAACAAAACAAGATTCTTTTATTTAAGAGACAAATACTGTGCGATGTCATGGGACCACAGAGAATTGTGTTATTTAAGACACAGATATTCTGTATATCCCAGAATCAGACAGGAGTGTTTTATGTAAAACACAGATAGTCTGTAGTATTGCAGAACCAGACAGGGGTGTGCTTTTTAAGACCCAGATGCTAGGTAACATTACAGACCTACACAAGTGTGTGTTACTTAAGGCAAATATACTATGTAATATGACAACCAGACGTGTGATTTAAGACACAGGTACTCTGTGATGTCAAAGAACCAGATATGATTGTGTTATTTAGGACATAAATACTCTCTAATGTCACAGAAACAGACAGGATTATGTTATTTAACAAATACATATTCTGTGTTGTCACAGAACCAGATATGAGTGTGTTATTCAAGAATAAATACATTATGATGTCAAATAATCACATATGAGTGCATTATTTGAGGCATAGGTAGTCTGTGATATCCCAGAACCAGACAGGAGTGTGTTATTTAAAACTTAGATAAAATGTGACAGCAGAAAACCAGACAGGAGTGGATTAATTCAGACAGATACTCACTGACGTCATAGGTTCATAGGTTCATACTAGGCTATCTGCCCTAGGGCATTTATAAGTCTAGCCAGAGTATGTTTGGCTTTCGCCACCCATTTTAAATTAATTTTGCTATGCCCTTTTCCGAGGTTAGTATACTGTGCCTCTGTCTAACAGTGACACAGAAGTCATACCTGGGGTAAACCTACGATCTCCCATCCACTCATCAAGATTCCTCTTGAAGAGAGTCAATGAGGGACTCTGCCTAACCTGGACTGGGATTTTATTCCAGAGTGACGGGAGCCTCTGGGTTATGAATCTGTCCCTCCAGCATGTCCTATTTATTTCAGTGCTGAGGTTCAAGTCTCTCGAGCGTGTAGCTCGATGGGATTTGGATTTTTTGAGGTGCAGCATGTCCCTTAATTCTGGGTTGTACATGGCTTTATACGTCAGGCACAGGTCGCCTCTGAGCAGGCGGTATGCCACTGAGTAGAGCTGGAGTTTCTTTAACCGGGCAGCATATGGCATCTGTTTGAGCCCTTTGATCCTCTTGGTGAGGTACTTTTGGGGTCTTTCCAGTTGCTGCAGGTGTTTGGTAAGGTACATCCCAAAAGGGGCATTGTACTCGATTATGGGCCTGATGAGGGATGAGTAAAGAGGCACGATGACCTCCCCTAATCTAGATGTGAATCCCTTCATGATTAGGTGGGCTATAGAAAATGTTTTTCTAACCACTTTGGCCACGTGGTTGTCAAATGAGAGATTGCTATCAACTTGGGTCCCCAGGTCCCTAATTACTTCTTCTGTACTTAATGGATTACCACCTATGTGGTAATTTGTGGGCACTTTGTTTTTGCCAAAGGGGATGACTATACACTTTTTGGCGTTTAGCTTGAAGCCATGGCTCTGGCACCAGTTGTCAGTTTCTATAAGGCCCTTTTGGAGGATGCTTGTGTTGGCTGGAGAGTCAATTATGGTGCCCAGTTTGCAGTCATCTGCGAACTTGGTCAGCCACAGTCCTTCTGTGTTGGCCTGTACCTCCGAGAAATATATACCGAACAAGAGAGGTCCCAGGGCTGAGCCTTGTGGGATGCCACTTGTAACTGGTTTGGAGTCTGACATGGCTCCAGCAATTCTAACCATGTGGGTTCTGTCCTTGAGCCAGTTTGCAACCCATCTAGTGACATAGGGGTTTATATTTAAGCTGGTGAGCTTATCTATAATGCCCGAGTGGGGTATTGTATCAAAGACTTTTGCGAGGTCCAGGTAGGCTGTGTGGACCACCTTCCCTTCGTCAATGGCCTTGGTGACTGTTTCAAAGAAGTCAACCAGGTTTAAGAGGCAGGATCTGCCCTTAACAAAGCCGAACTGGGTAGGATCCAGTGTCTGTAGGTCCCAAATATCTTTATTTATGAGGTCCATGATGATCCTTTCCATAGCTTTGCAGACCAAGCTAGTCAGGCTTATGGGGCGATAGTTTCCAGGGTCCGTTGAGGCACCACCTTTGTGGAGAGGGACAACTGTTGCTGTATGCCACTCTTTGGGTACATATCCTGTAGTAAGGCTGAGATTGAACAGTAGTTTTATGTTTGGGTTTAGCTCTTCTTGGAGTTCATGTAGGATGCAGCCCGGGACACCATCTGGTCCCATTGATGCTGTGTTTTTTGCTTTGGAGAGGGCGGCTCTTACCTGTGCATCTGAGATGTCAGGGGGGCAGCACTCTGCAGGGCTAGATATTTGCCCTTTGGGTGGGGAGGGGGGGAGAAGTTTGCGCTGAACCTGACAGCTAGGATGTTGGCAATGTCTGTGGGTTCGGTGTATTTTTTGTCATTTTGGACTAATTCTGAGCATATCTGGGAATTCCCACCCAGGTTCCTAACATAACTAAAGAAAGCCTTGTGATTATCCTTAGTGTCCTGTGCAATTTTTCTCTCAAAGCTGGCCTTAGACGATTTTATGAGTGCCCTTAGTTTTTTGCTAATACTGATCAGAGATGCCTTCCCTTTTTGGGATTTTGCTCTATCATGTAGTAGCTTCCTCCTTCTATTGTATAGTTTGTTTATGGCTGGGGTCCAACAGACAGGACATCTGCCTTTGGAGGATTGGGTCTTGGTTTTATTTGGGATTGCATGATCCATGCATTCCTGAAGGTGTTCATAGAATGCATTTATAAAGGATTCTGTGGTCTGGGCCGTATTTTCTACAGGCCCGGGGGCTTTGAAGGATTCCACCTCGGTTTTGAGGAGTGTGAAATTTGCTTTAGAGAAGTTGTTCACTGTGGTTTTCTGGGCAAGGGGTGGGGTCGGGATGTGAATATCCAGTGAGATCAGTTTATGGTCTGATCTTACCAGTGAGGGATATACTTCTGGTCTGGAGCATATAGTCCCCATGTTGGTAATGATCAGGTCCAGTATGTTTTCCCCTCTTGTGAGAGTGGTAACAATTTGTTCCATAGCATTTGAGTTTATGAATTTTAGGAACCTTTGGGCTAGGGTGTTGGAGCTAGAGTAATGCTCCCAGTCTATGTTTGGGTAGTTGAAGTCTCCCAATATAATGGTATTTGGAGAGACTTTCATATTTTCCAGTGTTCTCAGGAAGGTCGAGTGGGGTTCCTGGGTTTGGGAGGGTGGTCTGTAGCAGGCTATAAACTGGAAGGCAATTTTACCCACTGTTAGTTGCACATGGATAGTCTCTGATGCTTCGTGCTTTGCCACCAACCTGGAGGTGTGGCTATCTTTGATGAATATTGATACTCCCCCTCCTTTTGTGGTTCGGTCCAAGTTTTGGGGCCGAAAAGCATGGTATGAGGTATAACCTGGTAGTGCTGGGGTGCTCTCAGGAGCCCTGAACCAGGTTTCTGTTACTGCACAGATATAGATGTTCTCCATGCTAAGGAGAGTTTCGAGTGTGTGCATCTTGAGGTTTAGACTTCTGGCGTTGAGTAGCATTACTCTTAGATTCTTATCCCTTGTGATACCTATGGAGGTGGGTTTGTCTTTTGAGCCTTGCCTAAAAAAGGCACTATGGGGGTAGCAAGAGCCTTTGCCAATATCCGAAAGCCCAGGGGTGACAGGTGCAAGCCGTCCCTAGCGAAGCATTGTGGCTTGTCGAGCATATCATCCCAGGCTGACAGGCATTGGATCCCCTTTGAATGACACCAGTACTTAAGCCAATTGTTGAAATTGATCATCTTGTCTTCATATTGTGGCATCATTCTTAGTGAGGGTAAGATGCTGCTCAAGGTCAGGGTCATACTGGCCTGGGCTACATGCTCAGAGAGCTCCTCTATGTCTCTTTTCATGTAGTCCAGGGAGGTACCTCTCAGGTCATTCACACCAGCATGGACAATGACTGAGTCATATTTGTACTTACCTTGGAGTGACCTGAGTGCTTGTGTTATGTGGCGGATCCCAGCGCCTGACAGGCTGCTCACCGTGACCTTCTCCTTGTTCAGCCTGGTGAGTGGGACGTCAGTGTGCCTGACGATAGAGTCACCTATTACAAGTGTATCAGGTGTGTTGTTTAGCCTTAAGGGCTGTGACTGTTCGGCACACTGGCTTTGTGAGATATGTGTTGCATGTGTTTTGTTTTGGGGTAGCGGTTGCTTGGGTGTCTGCTTTGGAGGTCTCTGCTGCTTAGGCAGATCTTTACTTAGAGCCTCCGAGTGTTTTTGTGTGATTATGTGTTTGGTTTGCTGTCGTGGTAGGTCTATGTGAGACTGGAATTGTAGTGAGTGTGGTTTCCTTCTCCTCCTGACTGGTTATGCCAGTACTGAGTTGAGAGAGCTTAGCCTCCAGTTTGGCTATATGGTTGCATCTCTCACATATCTTGGAATTTGTTGGGAGGAGGAGAGGGTTGTCTGTGTACATGAGGCAGTTGTAACATTGCCTCAAGATTCCCAGATTCACCAGCTGGACCGGAGAGGAGATTGACAACTGACCTTTGCACATGATAGATTAATATTGGGAATTCCTTTATAATTGAAAACAAGGGCCAATGGGGAGTGAGGGTGTATTGCTTTTAATTTTTAGCGCTGACTTATATAATTGCTTTAGTGAGCAAGTGCCAGGTAACTTAAGTGCAATGTGTTACAGGTAACTTAAATGCAAAAGCGACAAACAGTAACTTTCTTTCAAGTGAAACAAGGAAATAAGTACAGTAAGCAATGCAGATATCACTAGGGATCCACAGAAGCTGAGAAGTCAGCTTTTAGGTGGAATTAGCATTCCAGGGAAATAACAAGCGAAAAAACAACAAGCATACAAACAAAGCTAGATTCAGCAGGCCTGGATCTAGTCTATGCTACAGCAAACAAGGTGTACCAATTTCAGTAAGAAACAGTTCAAATATGCAGGCACTATAAACCTTTAACCAGAAATTCCCAGCTCAGAAGGGAAGAGTCCAGCCTCTCCTCCCACAAGAGTGCAGACCACGAACCTTCTTAATGTAAAATAACTGGCCTGAAGCCCAAGTGCTTAAACCAGAACTAGTACACTTTAAGAATAACAGACACTGAGCTCTCAATCAACAGTTCCCAACTTAGAAGGATGTATAGAAGTGGGATGGATTGTGCTGAGAAGTGGGATGGATTGTGCTGTTCAAGACACAGATACTCTGTAATGACAGAGAACCAGGCAGAAGTGTATCATTTAATACATGGATTCTCAGTGGGATTACACAATCAGACAGGCGTGTCTTATTAAAAAAACAGATACTTTGTAATATTTCAGAACCAGACAGGTGTGTGGTATTTATGGATATGAAAACTCTGTGATGTCAGAAAACCAGCAGTGAATTATTTATAACATAGCTTCTCTGTGATGTTGCGGAGGCAAACAGTATTCTATTATTTAAGATACATATCCTTAGTGATATCAGAGTATCAGACAGTGTGCTATCGAAAAAAACAAACAAAAAAAACCTGATATTCTGCAATGTTACGGAACAAGACAGTAGCTTGTTAGTCAAGGTATATGATTTCCCAGAACCAGATGCAAGTTTGCTATTTAAAACACAGACATATCGTGACATCCCAGAACCACATGAGTGAATTACTTCATATAGGTACTCCTTGATTTCACAGAACCAGTGTTATTTAAGACTCATACTCTGCCAGTGCATTTCTTTGTGCTGGTCCCAAGCCCGGATAAATGGGGAGGGTTGCATCAGGAAGGGCGTCCAGAGTAAAACTTCACCAAATCATTTCATGCAGTCACCAGTAAATATTTCCATACTGGATCGGTCGAGGCCCGGGGTTAACAATGACCACCACCAGTACTGTTAGCCAACAGGGTGCTGGCGGAAATTGGGCTACTGTTGGCCGAAGGAGGAGAAGAGGCAGAAGGCATGGCTGAAGGCAGGAAGAGAGGAGAAAGGCTAGGACTGTGGTAGTGAGGGTCGGAACTTTGAATGTTGGTAGTATGACTGGTATAGGGAGAGAACTAGCTGATATGATGGACAGAAGGAAGGTTGGTATATTGTGTGTGCAAGAGACCAGATGAAAGGGGAGTAAGGCTAGGTGTATCGGAGGTGGGTTCAAATTGTTTTATCATGGTGTGGATGGGAGGAGAAATGGTGTAGTTAAGTTATTCTGAAGGAACAGTATGAGAAGAGTGTTTTGGAGGTGAAAAGAGTGTCGGGTAGAGTGATGTTTATGAAGCTGGAAATTGATGGTGTAATGATGAATGTTGTTAGTGCATATGCTCCACAAGTTGGGTGTGCAATGGATGAGAAAGAAAAATTTTGGAGTGAATTGGATGAAGTGGTGATGACTTTACCCATGGGTGAGAGAGTGGTGATCGGAGCAGATTTCAGTGGGCATTCTGGTGAAGGGAACAGAGGGGATGAGGAAGAGATGGGTAGGTATGGTGTTAAACAATGGAATGCAGAAGGTCAGATGGTAGTGGATTTTGCGAAAAGGATGAACATGGCTGTAGTGAATACGTATTTTAACAAGAGGGAGGAGCATAGGGTGACATACAAGAGTGGAGGAAGATGCACACAGGTGGATTATATCTTATATAGGAGGGCCAGTTTGAAGGAGATTAGAGACTGTAAAGTGGTGACCGGGGAAAGTGTAGTTAGGCAGCATAGGATGGTGGTTTGTAGGATGAGGTTGGTGATCAAGAAGAGGAGGAGGAGTGTGAGGGCAGCACCAAGGATCAAATGGTGGAAATTGAAAAAGGGTAATTGTGAGGTGGAGTTCAGGGATGAGTTAAGACAGGCACTGGGTGGCAGTGAAGAGTTACCAAATAGCTGGGTAACTACAGCAGAGCTATTAAGGGAGACGGCTAGAAAGGTGCTTGGTATCGCATCGGGACAGAGAAAGGATGACAAGGAGACATGGTGGAGGAAGTACAGAAGAGTATACAGGCAAAGAGGTTGGCAAAGAAGAAGTGGGATTGTCAGAGAGATGAAGAAAGTAGACAGGAGTATAAGGAGATGAGGTGCATGGCAAAGAGAGAGGTGGCAAAGGCTAAGGATAAGGCATACAAAGAGTTGTATGAAAGGTTGGACACTAAGGAGGGAGAAAAGGACCTGTACCAATTGGCTAGACAGAGGGACCGAGCTCGGAAAGATGTGCAGCAGGTAAGGGTGATAAAGGATAATGAGTGAAACATACTCACAAGTGAGGAGAGTGTGTTGAGGAGATGGAAAGAGTACTTTGAGGGGTTGATGAATGAAGAGAATGAGAGGGAAAGAAGGTTGGATGATATATGGATAGTGAATCATGAAGTACAATGGATTAGCAAGGAGGAAGTAAGGATAGCTATGAAGAGGATGAAGAATGGAAAGGCTGTTGGTCCAGATGACATACCTGTGGAAACATGGAGGTGTTTAGATGAAATGGCAGTGGAGTTTTTAACCAGATTGTTTAATGAAATCTTAGAAAGTGAGAGGATGCCTGAGGAATGGAGGAAAAGTGTTTTGGTACCAATTTTTAAGAATAAGAGTGATGTGCAAACCTGTAGTAACTACAGAGGGATTAAATTAATCAGTCACAGCATGAAGTTATGGGAAAGAGTAGTGGAAGCTAGGTTAAGAAGGGACGTGATGATTAGTGAACAGCAGTATGGTTTCATGCTGGGAAAGAGCACTACAGGTGCAATGTTTGCTCTGAGAGTTGATGGAGAAGTACAGAGAATGTCAGAATGAGTTGCATTGTGTTTTTGTAGACTTAGAGAAAGCATATGACAGGGTGCCTAGAGAGGAGTTGTGGTATTGTATGAGGAAGTCAGGAGTGTCAGAGAAGTATGTAAGAGTGGTACAGGATATGTACGAGGGTAGTGTGACAGCGGTGAGGTCTGCGGTGGGAGTGACAGGTGCATTTAAGGTGGAGGTGGGATTACATCAAGGATCAGCTCTGAGCCCTTTCTTATTTGCAATGGTGATGCCCAGGTTGACAGATGAGATCAAACAGGAGTCTCCATGGACTATGATGTTTGCGGATGACATTGTGATTTGTAGTGAGAGTAGGGAACAGGTGGAGGAGACCCTGGGGAGGTGGAGATATGCTCTAGAGAGAAGAGGAATGAAGGTCAGCAGGACTAAAACAGAATATATGTGTGTGAATGAGAGGGAGGATAGAGGAATGGTGAGGATGCAAGGAGTAGAGGTGGCGAAGGTGGATGAGTTTAAATACTTGGGGTCAATAGCTCAGAGTAACGGCGAGTGCGGAAGAGAGGTGAAGAAGATAGTACAGGCAGGATGGAGAGGGTGTAGAAGAGTGTCAGGAGTGATTAGTGACAGACGAGTACCTGTAAGAGTGAAAGGGAAGGTCTACAAGAGGATAGCGAGACCAGCTATGTTATATGGGTTGGAGACAGTAGCATTGACAAAAAGCCAGGAGTTTGAGCTGTATGTGGCAGAGTTAAAGATGTTAAGATTTGCACTGGGTGTGACAAGGGTGGACAGGATTAGGAATAAGTATATTAGTGGGTCAGCCCAGGTTAGAAGGTTTGGAGACAAAGCCAGAGAGGCAAGATTACATTGGTTTGGACATGTGCTGAGGAGGGATGCTGAGTACATTGGGAAAAAGATGCTAAGGATGAAGCTACCAGGTAACAGAAAAAGAGGAAAGCCTAAGATAAGGTTTATGAATGTGGTGAGAGAGGACATGCAGGTGGTTGGTGTGTCAGAACAAGATGCAGAGGACAGGAAGAAATGGAAACAGGTGACCCGCTGTGGCAACCCCTAACGGGAACAGCCGAAAGAAGATGATGATGATGACTCTGTGATGACACAGAACAAGATAAGACTATGCTTTTTAAGACACAGATACTCTGGGACATCAGACACTCAGATAGAAGTATGTTATTAAGAAAAAAAATCTGTAGTAATGCAGATCAAGACAGAAGTGTGCTGTTTAAGGCACAGATACTCTGTGATATCCCAGATCCATAAAAATATGTTTTTTTTTTAATGCAGACACTTTGCAATGTTCTAGAACCAGACAGGAGTGTATTATTTCAGATGTCAGTACTCTGTAATTCAGAGAGCAAATAGTGTGGTGTTATTTAAGCCTCACATAAAATGCAATGTCACAGAACCAGGCAGGAGTGTGTTATTTAAGACACAGATATTCTGCAATACCACAGAACCAGACTGGAGTGTGTTATTTTAGACACAGATTCTATATAATGTCATAGATTCATACAGGTGTGTGTTAAGACACAGATACTGAAGAACCAGATGTGATTGTGCTATTTAACACATAAATACTCACTGATGTCACAGAACCTGTCAGGAGTTTGTTATTTTAACAGATTATGTCACAGAACCAGATAGGAGTGTGTGATTCAAGACATAAGTACTCTGTGATGTCAGAGAATCAGATAGAAATGCAATGTCACAGAATTGTACTGGACTGTGCTGTTTAAAATATTGACAGTCTCTTATGTCGGAGAACCACACAGATGTGTGATATTTAAAACTTGGATACTCTGTGACATTTTACATTCAGGCAGAAGTGTATTATTTAAAACAGAAAATAGTGTGTAATCTTGCAGAACCAGAAAGGATATTTAAGGCGGAGGTAGTCTGTGATGTCAGAGAGCCATACTTGAGTGTGCTATCTAAAAGACAGGTACTCTGGAATGTTGCAGACCTGGACAAGACTGTGATATTTAAGATATAAATACTCTGATATCTCCCAACCAGACAGGAATGTAATGTTTAAGATACTATATAATGTCTGAGATCCAGGCAGGTTTGTGTTATTTAATACATGGGTACTCTGTGATGTCAAAGAACCAGATGTTCTTTAAGACACAGATACTTTGTGATGTTACAAAACTTATTGTATCACATATATTATTATAACATTGCATTTGCTGGTCAGGTGGCACCCATGCTTGTGTAGTGTGTCATGTCTTACCTATGCTGGTACCCTGTATCACTTTTTAAGTATTGCTAGTTTTTGTCACCCGTGTGTACCTTTCTGCCTTCTCATACTGTGTGAACATTTTTGTGTTGTTTTACCTCGTTAGCAGTACCCATATACAAACTCGTTTGAGTATCATTGCTCAGATTGTTAAACTTAACAAATAATTTAGCCATGTCTGCCAGTTGATGTAGAGGTTAAGGTTGTGAGCTATAATTCTGTGATAGATGGTTTGATTCATTCAGCATTCATTTGTCTCCTGTGTGACCCTGAGCAAGTCACTTAACCAGATGTTGCTCCCAGGTTGCCCTTGAAAAGGCACTGTGTGTCCAGTGGAGCTACCTGGTCAACAAATATGATTATTTTCATTAATTTTATAATTTCTTCATGTATAGCACCCAAACTGCTATTACTAGCTCAGCCTTCCATTCTGTAGAGTTATGATGTCCTGATTGTGCCCCAGATGGCCGTTCTTCATTATCAGAATGAAGGAACAGAACGCCACACAAACTGATAGTCCACAAAATGAAGAAACCAAGGTACAGATCCACACAAGAAATTTATTATGAGTGCTTTCGTCTCTCTAATGGAAACTTCATCAGAATGAAGCTGCTATTACCCAACATCCCTTTTATACATGACAAAACAATTACACCTTACAACATTTAGTGAAACACAATTAATAAATTAGTAAAACAGTTTTTTAAAGCAACCATCACCAAAACTTTGTTAAAATGACAGAATAAAAATCTTAAATGTTGTTCAGGTATGTTAAAAATTACAATGCATAATCCACATGTAACATGCATAACCTTCAACAGTATTTGCGACATGTCCATAAAGAAGCAACAATCCTATATTTTCCTTTTATATTTTATAAAAAGAATTGTGCCTTAATTCTTAAAACAGAACTAATGGACACTGCACTATTAATTCTGGGGCCCTCTAATGCATTTGCCTTATTTGCCATTTTAGTTATGACTATTCCAAGAAGTCATTAAGAGGTCCCCCTCTTTCTCCCAAAGTTACCTGTTCTATTATAACAAATTTAAATCCGTGTCCTTCATTGGCAATAATGGGTGTTGCTAATGCATTTTTACCATCCTTCTTATTTATATCATAATAATGTTGATATATTCTGCTCCTTAGTGCATTTATAGTTTTGCCACTGTAGAAACTCGGACATTGGGAGCATAGGGCTAAATAAACCACACCTTTACTTTTGCAGGACATTTTCCCTCTTATAGTGTGTTTACCATAGTTAGGGATCATTATGTCTTTTGCTTCAAGAATGTATTGGCACTGAAGACAATAACCACATTTAATCATCCCTACATCTCTACCTGGATGGTATTTCTGTCTTTCCAGCATGTGTTTTATACTGCAGTCTCTCTTGTAAACTATGTTAGGGCCTGGTCCTACTAGTTGTAATTGTTCTAGATCAGTGCTAAAGATATTCCAGTTGTGCTGAATAATGTTTTTAATGTTGTAAAATTGCTGATTAAATTTAAATACAGCTGACCATCTGAAAGTACTATCACTTTCTTGTCTTACTTCGCTCTGAATTCCTCCCACTGTACCAAGTAGGGGTAGAAAATGCCCACTTGACCTTATATTTATTACCTCCTGGAGTACATTGTGAACATAGCTCAAAGGATACCCTCTCCTTTCTAACATGTCTTTTAATATATCCATCTGTATAACAAACTCCTCATATTCAGAAATCATCCTTGCTAGTCTTACCCCCTGACCTTTTACTAGTGCTTTCTTTTGATGAAGGGAGTGACAGCTGGTGAAATGTAGAAGACTGTTTGAATAAGTGGGTTTACGGTATATAGTGGAAGTAAACTGTTGCTTTGCTGAATCTTTAGTAATAGTAATGTCTAAATAATGGATGGTGGTTTCAGCGATAGAGTGGGTGAATTCCAGAAAGTGAGTACTATTATTCAGAACTTCCAGGAAGTTGTTAAGTTGCCTCTTATCCTTCTTCCAAAAAATTATGCTGTCAAGAAAATGCCCATAAAATGTCCAGTCTTTTGCATAAGGACTATTGAATATATACTCTCTCTCCCAGAATGCCAGTACAATGTTGGCAAAAATGGGGGCACAAGCTGCCCCCCATTGCCACACCCTTCACTTCCTTAAATAACTGTTGTTCAAATGTTATGATATTAGTGTCCAACACTAGTTCCGTCAATGTTCTTAGTGTTAGTATGCTATTGTGGCTAAGTGTAGAATATTGGCAGAGGTATTGATAGAACCAGTCTATACCTGTTTTATGTGGTATGACTGAAAATAAGTCCTTAATATCTACTGTCATAATACCAAGTTGTCAGTGTACATCTTTTTGTTAATTTTGGACAAAAAGTCCCACGAGTCCTTTAGTATCTTGGGGCATGCAAGTAAAGTATCCTTGAGTTGGCCATCTATAAATTTAGCTATGGGGAAAGTTTTAGATGCTGGAGCATCAATAATTGGTCTAAGCAGGGGGGGTCAACCAGGTCTTTATGAATCTTGGGAATCCCAAGTATTGTCGGTATTTTGGGATTTTTTTACTGGCATATAATGGTGTTCTTCTAGGTTAATCTGCTCTTCATAAGTAGCTCTTCCAGCATAATGCCAACTTTGTTGTAGCTGATATTTTTTTCATTTAGACTAATTTCACAATACGTTTCCCCAAATAAGTGATTAAATATTTTATTAGTGTAAATGTCATAATTCATGATGACCAAGCCCCCACCTTTGTCGGGTGTCATGACCCTTATCTCTAGGTTTTGGGCTATTTCCCGAAGTAACATTGTATCTGTGTTGCTCAAGTTGTTAGCCCAAGTATTTCCCCCTTTTTTGAACACATCCGTTATGTCTTTCTCACATAACCTCTCAAAAGTTAACACTGCAGGGTGTAAAGTGGGGTTAAATGTACTGGGCTTTTTATGTCTTGACTGTTTATTGATGTTATAGTTCAGGCCCTAGAAAATGAATTCAAAATTCAGCTTTCTGGTGAAAAGCTTAAGGTCAATTATAGTTTGGTCTAGGGAAGCCTTTTTGTCAGGAACAAATGTTAGACCTTTCTGAAACAAATCTGCTAGCTGACCATCAAATTCAATACAACTGTAGTTATAAACTTTGAAGTCCCCACTTGTGCTTTGCAAAATAACTACATCGGTATTACATGCATTCTCAAATACCTGTTCCCCTTCCCTCTCCAATTCCCCCTGGAGTATGTGGGGTATTGGTAGTTGTGATAATAGTGTGTCTCCCCCCTCCCCTGCTTCCTCAGTCTCTCTGACCTCCTCGGGGGGGAGGGTTCCTCTAAAGGGACCGGCAAACTTCCCCTGTTGACACTATTGCTGTTGTTAACACAGTTTGTATCAGGCATGCTGCATTCAACTTTACTATGTGCCCTTTCCTGCCCTTTGGGCGGTAATGGGTAAGCTCTATTCTTCCCATATTCCTTTTCATCCCTCCTCAGTTTATACATTTTCCTTTGCTTTAATTCAAACATTGTACAGTCAATTTTCTCAAACATTTTAAAATAGTCCACTTTTTTACATTCAAATAATAAGTCTTTTGGATACTCTCATCCACTATATTTATTTTATTCAATAGAGCAGCCATTTTATGATCATTGTCCCTGATTAAGCATTTAAGGAGTTCACTACTGTTTTTGGAAATACACAGAAATGCTGTGAATTGCACTCTCCACCCAACAATATGCAATGTCAAACAGAAAAACGTAGATCAACTCCTGACTGCTGCTTAAAATATACTATCATCATAGTCACAAGGACACAAACGTGAATTTGATAGGACCACACCTACTAATGCAATTATTTTAAATTTAAAACAATCATTATAAACTCTACTAAACTACTGTGACAGTAAAACATGTGTAAGGGATGTCTCAGCATGCAGGCATTGGAACCAACAGGTCTAAGTCTAAAATGAGATCAAAACAGTTAATCTAGTAGATCTATGTAATTATTAAAACTACATCGAATGAACAATAATGCAAGGTGGAAAAAAGTCGTTCATGGAGTACAACAAATTTTCAACTAACATCTGTATGTAAAACTGTATGCACATACATATAAGAATGTAAAAAATGTATATTAAAATATGTTAAATATATATATATGTATGTATGATAAAATTAGTACTAACACATGATTAAGTGAAGAAATATGCATGTAATCATGTAATTCATAAAATTCCATGAATGAATTAGATATACAATATAAAATATATATACAAGTGAATCAAAGGTAACTAATAGATAAATGATTAATAATAGTTTAAAGATAGCAACATAGTATTAAACATCAAATACATACTACAAAATGTCTATTTAGTTAAACTCTTCAGTTTCAGGATGGGATATAAGGTGCAAGTTTCGTTAAGACCTGGGAATAAACATGCATTACTACGAAGTTGCCAACACAATTCTAATGTTTCCAGCCGTACAGAGTCAGGACCACCTCTGCCGTCTAGTTGGACACAATCGATGGCTCTAAATAAGAATGTATGATGGGGAAACTCTGATATATGTTTGGCTAGTGTGTTCTCTAATCTTCCTTTCCTAATATAGTATAGATGTTCATGTACCCTTTCACGTAATCTCCTATCAGTCTTCCCAAAATAAAATGCCAAACATTGTTGACACTGTGCTAGGTAGACAACTCCTTTAGACTGGCAGTTAAATCTATTTTTAACCTTGTATGTGTAATTTCTAATACAAAATGTTTCACCAGTAGCCATTTGAGAACAAAAGTTGCACATGTTACATTGAAACATTCCTTTTCGCCATGATGGTCTTGGTGTTTTACTCTCCATAAGTTTTTTTTAAATTCCTACCCCTCTTCCAAACTATTTTGGGTGTATCTTGCAGTTTATTTCTTAGCTCATGGTCATTGTGTATCAGTGGCCAATTTTTATAAATAATAGATGAAATAAATTCACTATCAGTGCTAAAAGGTGTTATGAAAGATAAATTCAATTGACTGGTGTTGTTGTTTTGAGTCTGTACTGTGATGTGTAGTCCATGACCCAATATTGGTTGGTAAAAACCTGACCTTCTTTTTTCTTTTTTCTTGGACTTCCTCGATGAGGTTAATAATAAGCTGTACCGGATAACCTCGATTGATGAACATGTTTTGTAATGTTTTACATTCTTCTGTAAAATCAATTTCCCTTGATACCATCCATGTGGCTCGGACCAACTGGCCCTTCACTACGGACCTCTTCTGGTACCAAGGATGTCTGCTATTATAATGTAGAAAGCTGTTGGAGTATGTGTCCTTTCTATAAATCTTGGTACAAAAAGCTTTACTCCTATAATCTTTCCACAATTCTACATCAAGATAAACAATTCTATCTTTACTATACGTATACGTGAAGGCCAAGAAGCTGGAGCTAGAATTAAAAAAGGTAACCAGGTCGATAACTGCTGTTTCATCTCTTTGTATTAAAATAAAAATATCATCAAGGAAATGTGTCTAAAATTTGATCTGATTGCTTATCTGTTCATTTTTCCACACTATTTCCTGCTCCCAGTAAGCCATAACCAGGTTTGCAAAACCACCCCCCGCACGGGGAGCCCATGGCCACCCTGACTTTCTTGAGGTAGATCCTGTTGTTAAATGTCAAATAATTGTAGGACAAAACAATGCCCAACATCTCTGACACCAAAGTTATTTCAGACTGAGTGGCTCCCCTTTTCTTGGGCAAAAGACACATCCATTCTATACCTTGTTCATGAGGTATACATGAGTACAGGTCCCTCACGTCAACAGTTAAAAAATTTAAATGCTCATCAAAAGTAAGACCGTTGATTTTTTGAAGGAATGACCAAGAATCCTTGCAAATGGCAGTTTCCTGTAACACGTACTTTTGCAGTATTTTGTCTATCACTTTGGCACAGGGGTAGGTGATACTGTTCCTTGCGTCAACAAGTGGTTTCATGGGCGGGTCAGTTAATGATTTATTAATTTTGGGAATGCCGAACAGGATTGGAGTTCTGGGTGTTGACATAGTAAGGTAGTTAAATGTTCGCAAATCAATTCTACCTTCTATGAAAAAATCATTAAATAGTGAACAAATTCTCAAATAAGCCTGGTTTAATTTGTTTCTAGATGTCTCCTGGTATGCATTATTGTCTAATATTTTCAGTATCTTAGTTATATATTGTTCTTCAGTCATAACAACCAAGCCCCCACCCTTATCAGGTTGCATAATCCTTACTCCTGTTTCTCTCAAAGTGTTAATGGCTTGTTTTTCATACTTGCTGACATTAAATTCTGTATTCTTCCAATAAATATTAGAAGACAATAAGTTATGCAAGTCAATTTCAAATATTTTGTCAAACAGGGCTAGTGTAGGATGCATTGACGGTATAAAAGTACTGGCTACATGAAAACAGTCATGCCAAGTCATCTCCACCCCAAAAAACAGTTTCAAATTCATTTTCCTAACAAACAACATCAAATCAATCAGCGTATGAACTAAATCAGCCTTGCTACTAGGTACAAATGTACAACCCTTGGAAAATAATTCTGAAACAGTAGGGTCAATCTGAACGTTTGTAAAGTTGAATATCTTAAAGTCTTTGTTCTCATTAAACAAAATAATGAACGCTTCTTGAATTAAAAAGTCGTCTTGGTTAAAAGATGTATTAGTTACCTCCCCCCTTCCCTCGGACATTGCTCCTGTTGTTGTAACTGTTCGAACGGTTCGTGTTCTGCCTCAAATTGTAATGAGAGGCTCCGTTGCAAAATGTTGATGTTGCCCATCAATCTGATTGTAGTTAGTAGCATTCGTTGAACTATTTGTGTTTTCATTGTTATATCTATGCTCGAAGCCATTCCCATCAGTTTGTAAACTATCTTGCTGTATTGAGGTAACGTTTTGAACATCATGGTGAGTTTGGTCACGTTGGCCTTCTCTATTGGAAAATCCTAGGCCAGTCAATAGTCCCGTTTGTGAAGGGGGAGGGTTCGGGTAAGCCCTGCCGCTACTATAAGCCTGCCGTTTTCGATACAATTTTTTAAGTTTAGTCTCTTTAATCTTATTAACATGTTGATCAATACTTTGAAAAATACGATTGTAATTGTATTTGTACCGTGAAAAGTCAGTATTCCTTTGGATAGATTTGTCTAATGCAGTTGCTTCCTTCACTGACACATCTGATGATTTCTGATAGTGTGTACACATGAGATCCAGTAATTCAAGACCATATTTGTTGAAAAGTATAACCAGGTCCTGGTGGACATCGATCCTGCTTCCAAACCCATTGGATACTGCCAAGACCTCAGTCCTTTAGGTACAATCCCTTTGGCCAAGCACTCCTTGAAATAAGCAATCTCCAGTTGAATTTTCCTGTATTTGACCAATTCCTGGTCAAATTGCTTTAATTGTAAAGAAAAATCCCTGGATCCCATAGCCGTTTGCTCCAGAATCTTGCTGCTAGATGGCGTCTGCATGGATAGTGGCTCCGCTAGCCATTGTAACAATTTAGGAGTACCAATAAGCCCTGTAGATCCATTTGGGTTATTCACGATGTTGTAATTCCGAGTGCATTCGGATGGTGGATTATTGCCATTGAGTGGGTTGTCCGTTGCTGATAAAGTTGTTGGTGAAACAGTCCTGGCATTCGCAGTCACAGTTGAATTTGTTGAAACAGCAGTCAGAAGTGTATTACTAGAGACGGGACACATACTAGAACTAGAAGCGTCACCCGCTAGTACGTCGAGTCTTTTAGTAAGAGTATCCACCTGTTTAACCAAAGACTTGATTAAGGTGAATAAATTTGCATTTATGTTGTTACCATCTGTGGGTGGTATGGTCGGAGGGGTACAGGTTCTTCAGCCATTCCAACACTAAAACTCGCAAGACCAACACAAACTTTGGAAATTCACAGAAATGCTGCGAGTTGCACTATCCACCCAACAATAAGCAATGTCAAACAGAAAAACATAGATCCAAATCGGTAAAACAAGTAGTTTATTAGAAAATCCACATAAGGGTAAGCGCTTTTCGTCCCACTAAGTTGTGGGACTTCTTCAGACAGGATTCAACTCCTGACTGCTGCTTAAAATATACTATCATCATAGTCACAAGGACATAAACGTGAATTTGATAGGACCACGCCTATTAATGCAATTATTCTAAATTTAAAACAATCATTATAAAAACTACTAAACTACTGTGAAAGTAAAACATGTGTAAGGGATGTCTCAGCGTGCAGGCATTGGAACCAACAGGTCTAAGTCTAACATGAGATCAAAACAGTTAATCTAGTAGATCTATGTAATTATTAAAACTACATTGAATGAACAATAATGCAAGGTGGAAAAAAAGTCGTTCGTGGAGTACAGCAAATTTCCAACTAACACTTGTATGTAAAACTGTATGCACATACATATAAAAATGTAAAAAATGTATAATAAAATATGTTAAATATATATATATGTTGTTGTGTCTTTCAGCTTTTCCTGGTTAGGGGTCGCCACAGCGGAACTCCGATCCGCTAATGATTGGCAGTAGATATTTATGTGCCGAGTTGCCAGCCCTGACGCACAACCTTCAATGAAGGTACGCCCATTCACGCATGTCTCCACACAGAAAATGCACTAGCTAAGAATCGAACAGGACAACGTCTTACTGTGAGGCGACAATGCTACCGCAGCACATATGTATGTATGATAAAATTAGTACTAACACATGATTAAGTGAAGAAATATGCATGTAATCATGTATTTCATAAAATTCCATGAATGAATTAGATATACAATATAAAATATATATACAAGTGAATCAAAAGTAACTAATAGATAAATGATTAATAATAGTTTAAAGATAGTAACATAGTATTAAACATCAAATACATACTACAAAATGTCTATCTAGTTAAACTCTTCAGTTTCAGGATGGGATACAAGGTGCAAGTTTCGTTAAGACCTGAGAATAAACATGCATTACTACAAAGTTGCCAATACAGTTCTAATGTTTCCAGCTGTACAGAGTCAGGACCACCTCTGCCATCTAGTTGGACACAATCAATGGCTTTAAATAAGAATGTATGATGGGGAAACTGATATATGTTTGGCTAGTGTGTTCTCTAATCTTCCTTTCCTAATATAGTATAGATGTTCATGTACCCTTTCACGTAATCTCCTATCAGTCTTCCCAAAATAAAATGCCAAACATTGTTGACACTGTGCTAGGTAGACAACTCCTTTAGACTGGCAGTTAAATCTATTTTTAACCTTTTATGTGTAATTTCTAATACAAAATGTTTCACCAGTAGCCATGTAAACATCCATACTGTTGAAGAAGGTTATGCATGTTATTTGTGGATTATGCATTATAATTTTTAATATACCTGAACAACACATTTTAAGATTTTTATTCTGTCATTTTAACAAAGTTTTGGTGATGGTTGCTTTAAGAAACTGTTTTACTAATTTATTAATTACGTTTTACTAACTGTTGTAAGGTGTAATTGTTTTGTCATGTATATAAGTGATGTTGGGTAATAGTAGCTTCATTCTGATGAAGTTTCCATTAGAGAGACGAAAGCACTCATAATAAATTTCTTGTGTGGATCTGTACCTTGGTTTCTTCATTTTGTGCATTATCAGAATGAGTTAGGCCACAGAGGATGGCAGTTACACTTAAGGGCATCAATGGGTGTTGCACTTGTGGTGGACAAGCCTGCAAAGCACTCACTGTGAGCCAGGTAGTTTTGTGTGCTTATGTGTCTGTGCGTGTATGTACATGTTTAGTGTGTGTATTTTTGTGCATATGTATGTGTGTGTTTGCTTATGTACACCTGTGTGTGCTTGTGTTTGTGTAAGAACACACACACCATCCTGAGGTCAGGCAGCATTGTGCAGCTCAATGGAGCTAATTAGCGAAGAGAGCTCCCTGGGAAAGCTGCTCTGCAGGACATGCTTACTGGATCACTCTCTACCACTTGACTTATTATTAGGAATAATTATTAGGAATTAATTGACCATAATGCTGTTGCTCAGGCTAAGGATGCCTGGCTCTTAGATTTGTAAAATGAGTGGGCTGTATGGGAGGTGGGATAGTGGTAGATGAGCCACTAGGCAGGGGTTTGGGGAGAAAAGAGGGGGACTACTATTAATGCATCTAAGCTGGCATAGTACCCCGAGCCATAACTACTAAACCCTTTCCCCATCAGACTGTTACATTAGTTGGAGTAGTACCAATTCATTCTGAACCCCTTGGCATAAAATTTCCTAACACCATGAGACCAGAGGCTGATCTTAACGGATCTGTTGCCTGGCTCCTAGCACTGGGTACTTGAGGTAGTCCAGCAGCTGCCTACTCTTCATTGAGGACCCATTGCTGCTAACTAATGTGAAGTCTACTTGTGAGTGGTATAAACAGGAGACAAACATCTCATGTTACCCATTTATAAGAGCTTGCCATAATCCTAAAACATCACAACACAACAACAGCCCAAAGCCCACATATGACAAGTTACTAACTAGATCTCTCCTAAGGCTCTTAGGCTGTTCACTGACATTTAAATCTTAACATACGCACCTCTTCCATTATGTTCACAACAGCATCACAACAAAACCACCAGCTGACACCACAGAAAATGGTCACTTAAGGTGTATTCCTGAGCCCTTAAGGTTGCCTGAGAATGCTACCACACATGATAGCAGTCTAGTCATAAATGACTCTGTAGTCAGACATAGTGACTCATGACTCACTAGAATGAGAAAATAATTACTGATGGTGCCAGAATTTGTATTGTCACGGGAGCACTCAGATCCCTTTACCCTAAGAATGTATGTCACCTTTTTATATCTTTCAAACATCCAGAATTTTGCAGAACTCTGTTTTTTTTTCCTTCAAATTTCAGCCCTGTTCTGTATAATTTTCTGGCAAATCACCGATGATTACAGTTGGTCAGTTATGCCAGACATTAGAGTTTCATGCTTTTTTATACTTCAGAAAATGCATGTTGATGCAAAATGTCTTGTTCTGTTATCTTTCTAATTGAATTAGAGTGATGTTTAAAAACATGAGCCTTTGTTCCCCATATTTTTGGCGTTGTCCAGAATTCCTGAGCAAAGAAGTTGAGAGGTGTGGACCTTGTCATTGATCATGTTGGAATGAGCAACTTACTTTATTTATATAGTTCATTTATTGCATTTGTTTACCAGGATAGTCTGACTGGGCAGAGAAAAGCTCCAGGAAAATTTTCAACATGCATATATATCATAGTAAACAGAGTATAGAAGTAAAAAAACAAATATATAAAATTTAACAGCAATATCTTTAATTAATAACAGCACCATGTAATGAGCTATGAAACATTTTCCAGGGAGAAAAGCACCAGATAAAAAAAATTTCATCAAGAACATGGTAAACAGAGGTATACAAGTATACCTTTCAAGCTCTAAGTATAAGAAATCTGGACAAAGCCAAGAATAATGGAGTGACAAAGGCAAAAATTAGGGACAAATTTTAAATATTACTCTTAGAAACTTAGAAAGTTGCTGAAATAACATGATTTCTGTTAACATGCATTTTCTGAAGAATATGAAGTTTGAAACTCAAATATCTGTCATCCTTTGTTGACTTTAGTCCTCAGTGACTTGACAAAAAAGCATAAATTTTATGAAAAACAGACCAAAAATATGAGGCAAAAATCTAGACATTCTGTGAAAATCTGTATAGCTGAGAGGTATGTATACAAATAATCAACAAAGATATACAGGTATTTACCAAATATACAACATTTAACCAGAAAATCATTAATTATTAGCTACATTATGTAAAGCGCTATGAAATAAATTTGGAAGTAAACTTGATAGAAGGAGAAAAAAGTAGGAAAATGGAGGATTAGTATTAAGAGGCGAGAGAGAATGTTTTAGGATAGGTAGAAGGAAGAAGAGGAAAGGGTAGAAGACAAGGAGGAGATTTTGGACCAATAACTAAGGGTATAGTGCTTGGAAAGAAAAAGAGAAAGCAAGGGGCAGGACATTTATCATCCACCTTAAAAGATGTGAAGGGAGACGTGGCTGAACTCCCAATGTATGTTTCTATGGCTGGAAAGAAGCTAGTATTGAACAGTATCTTGCCATCACCTTGAATGATACCATAATATAAAAATAAAATAAAAGTATTTATTTGAATGATTGGCTCAGTAACTGGAATTAATTCAAGGGAGCTTCAGCCTGTGTGTTGTCTTTGAAGGAAATGGTAGACATCTCCACCTGCCTGACCTGGGGTGCTCCTTATGCCATTTGTTATTTTATATTCTTTACCCCCAAATAGCTGTTTTTAGGCAGACTTAGCCTTCTACACCTACCAACTTACATCCCAGTCAGCTCCTTTTCATCAACGCACTGTTCAATACTAGATGTTAAGACAAAAAATGACTTCCCCTGAGACTTTCCTAACCCCTGATAGATACAAAAACATTATTACACCATAGTGACAACTATGCCTCTCAACCTCTTAGCACAAGAAATCTGGACAAAGCTTAAAATAATGGGGGGTGGGGGGCAAGGGCCCAAAATTAGGGACCGCTTTAAAATATTGAGCTTATAAATTTAGAAAGTTGCTAGAATAATATGATTTGTGTTAACATGCATTTTCTGACAGATACAAAATATGAAACTCTAATATCTATCATTCTTTAGTGACTTCAGTCCTCAGTGACTTGGAAGAAAACCCCAAATTGTATGAAGAACAGACTAAAAAGATGAGGCAAAGATCTAGACAGTTGAGAGCTATGACAGAGCTCTTTCATTACCAGGGTTTAATGCCTATTACTCATTCAGACACCCTAATGAGGATGGTTGCATTTCCTTTAAGAAACATGTCTATATTAAGGCAGTCTCATCAGCTCACACCTAATCCAAAGCAGGATAACAACCTAGAAGGCCTGCACAATCCTGATATCTATAAACAAGTCCATTTATCATATCACTGCTTACTATAGAACCATTTCTCCCTCAACCCATGACACCTACCTAAACAAATTAGAGTCCATACCTATTTAACCTAACCATTCATTCTGGGAGATTTTAACTACCTGCTCATAAATTGCCTAAATATACACCACAAACAACAATTATGCATAGATGTGCATGGACATTATCAATGCTTACTGTCTGATAGTGCCCTTTCCTATTAGAAGTCAAATCTGTCTGACCATTTTCTTGCAAATACAGCACCATTTGCTCCCCAACTGTCAATGTCCCATCATCAGTCAAATCAGTCCCCTTACTCTTCCTCCTCTAACTCCTTTCAGTCTATAATACTGACAATAATCGATAGCAAATCTTAAAATCCCTCTCAAAAAGCAAAAACAACACTATCTCTATGGGTCCAGATAATATTAAGCTGCCTCCTTGTTCACATAAAAAAACTGCTTTACCAAGTCTGTATTAGATCCATTCAATCTTACTCTGTCTACTGGGCATTTTATCTATCTATCTATCTATCTATCTATCTATCTATCTATCTATCTATCTATCTATCTATCTATCTATCCATCCTATGTCAGCCAGGTTAGTCCCACTAGGCTAGTGCCCTCTTTTTCAGGGCAGACCTGACGTGGTATTTCTACTGCAAAGGGAAATTTGGTGAGGGCATCAGGGAAGTTACCCTACTCTTTTCAGTAGTTGCCACAGGATGTTTTACAGCCACTTGTGCTGCCACTAACTCAGGCCCATGTGATCCCAGTTTAAAGTCTTATCCAAAGGACAACACACTTAGGAGTGCAGCACCCTCCTAATACTTGTCCCACTTCTCATGGCCTGGAGGACATCTTCTGTGGTACCCCTTCAGATGGGTGGCCTTACAGCTCTCTCAGGGCGCTATGGACCCATCAGCCATACCAGTATCATTTGTAAAGAAATGGAATATATCATTATGTAGCTCAGTTGCAACCAATCTGACTTTGTGAAAAGTATGTCCTGTCTACTAACTCTGATAAATTTCTTTGTGAAAGTCACTGAAGAAAAATATGATGGCAGATCAGTGCACACTGCTTATCTGGATTTACCAAGGGCTTTAACACTATCCCACAGTCTGCCATTATTCATAAACTAACCTAAGTAAATGCTAACCCTTATGTAATTCATTAGAGAGCAAACTGGTTCTCAGACAGAGCCCACCACACAGGATTGGTGGCATACCCACGTCCACATGATTCTTCTTTGGGGCCACTCTCTATAGCATATACTTCATTGATGTCCAAGACAATGTCAAGAATCTCTAGCTAACTTGATGTCTGCAAACTTTCATTAACTCACTAAATGATATCCATCTCCTCAAAAGGGCTTAACCCACACAAACTCCTGTGTCAGGCTTACAGGCTTAAGCTCAGTGCAAACAAATGCAGTGTTACTCTCCTTTGGAAGGAAGAGGACGTCTGCACCCCTGCATGTACCGCATAAATGAGACTCCCTCAACATAGATTATGCTGCTGTTGTAACAGCTCTAGGCACATTGAACAGTGAGATCTCTCTCTGTCTCTCTCGATCACCACATATCAGTTGTTCTTAAGAAATCCTTCTACTTAAGTGCAAGTGATAGTTAAAGGCATTTCTTTCAGGCCTAAGGAAGTTATTGCTCTTCTCTATTCCTCTCTTATCAGACCCATAATACAATATAATCCCCCTTTGACATATATCTATCCAGGTATACTTCACAACTAGAAAAAACACAGCACTTCTTTACCAAGAAATTATCTTGTTTGAGCTCCCAAAGCTATACAGAATGTCTAAAAGCCTTATCACAGTAGTTCTTCTTTTGCAGACGTCTACTTAGTGTCCTCTGCTTAGCTTATAAGGCTGCTAATGACCCTGTATTTTTAATTTCTCCAAGTCTTTTGGGTTTCTGATACCATGACTGGAATGGACCCCATTCCTAAGTCAAAGTATGATTAAAGTTCATGAAATTAGTATTGTTCAGCCTGTCCTGCTTGACCTTTTATGTGTTCTTAAAGTAGGTAACACTAGCAACAAATGTTCTATGGATCTAAATCTTATATGTATTACAAACAGTACCTGTTGGCAGGACAGACACCTCTCCAGAAGAACCCCTAGATATGGAATAAACATCTTCTCTATATCAGCGTAAGTCCCTAACTGTCTTAAGTCCAACCTAGATAGGTACTTGTGGCTCTGCAACTTCATTACTGTTCTAGCGCCTCGGGCCATTACACATAGAAGGAGTATGCAGTCAGAACTGCAGTGGCTAATCTTCTAAGGATCCATTCAGCAACTGGCCCAGTATGCATCTATGAGCTATAAAGCTGTAAACCAGGCATCCGAAAAGAAATTCTGACTTAGGACTTCCCATATTAAAAAAGACACCTACCTTTATCCTCAATATAAGACATGTTAAATGACTGCAGAGTTCACATCAGAAGAGCAATAATGTTTGAACTTATTGCTGAAGATAATACAGAGCCCAGTAGGTTTTTCTAATGTTACAGGATCAGAAATAATCTTGGATGGCCTGTTTCACTGTACAACAGCTTTATCAGTGTGCATTGGTATGCCTGTCTCAGGTTTAGAAAGAGATTTGTATGTAGCAGTTGTTAACTAAAAATGTTATGAGAAAAATCAGATTAAGTCTAGAAATGAAAAGAACAGAGAGCACTAAAGAATATCTGTAAGAGTAAGTACCAGAAAATAGGCACTGATTTTATGAGGAGAACATGCTTACATTCTTCCTCATTAATAATAAAAAAGCCATCATGCACATACAAAATAAAAAAATGGTTACTCAATGCAAAAACTTGAATTCCTTTCTTGGGAAGCTTTGGTTTATATTGATGAACTTTAGCCTTCTGGTTTACTGCATGGCAGCTCTCTGCAGATATATACCCATCCTCGCTATGTAAAATGGACTTCTTTTTTTTCTTTTGTCTTATTTAGCAATGTTTATGCCTTTCGTAGGATCATAGTATCATAGCAGTTTACTAGGCTATCAACCTGGAGGCCATTTCAACCCTAACCATTCCATCCCAATGTAATACCATAGATACTCTAGCCAGTACCCAGGATTGTATTTAGTAATAACTGCCCATGTCCAGGAGGGTTGTGGTCACTATCTCCAGTAAGAATTTACGGTGCGCTATCCACTTGTCCAGGTTCCTTTTATAACAGTATCATAGAGGTGCTCTGTTTCACTTGAATTGGTAGCCTGTTCCAAAGACGCAGCAGTTGCTGGGAGACAAATCTGTCCCTCCAGCATGTCCTATTCATTATATTACTTTCTGCCTCCATAACTGTTCTGCTGACATTAGATAATTGACCTTGACCCTAGAGCCCCTCAGTTAAAGTGCTTTGTTTGTAATGTTATATTACAGAGTAGCAGGATAAATCTCCCTACAACCAGTAGAGTGCACATATAATAAGAGATGTGGGCTAGAACACTACATAACGGTCATGCTTTTCTTTTATTTGGGCTTCATAGAAAGTTACAGTATATGAATTGCCAACTTTGGGTGTGACATAGCAAAAGGTTAATTAAGTATTTCCGGTATTTTCTCCATTTATGGTCTGCTAATTAGCAAAACTGAACCTTACTCTCATCCTTAATACATGATACAGAGTTATACCACTGAATTCTGTTGCAAATGGTATGTTTATTTTATTTTGTACCAGTACAAAATACTGATAATTTAACTGGACACATTTGTATAATGTTGAAGTGACTACGTGTTTTATTGTGGCTTAAGCTACACTTTTGTGACCATTCCTAGTTGTTTGTCACTAGTTTAACATGATATATAATTAACTAGAATGAAATGTATTGCAATAGGCAGCTTGCCAAGACACATCAGGGCAACATGTTCTCCAGATACAAGCTCGGCTACCAGTAAAAGGAACAGTATTTTTATAATTTTGCTAAGTAAAAAGTGTGTTGCAACAAACAGAGTGTAGAACACTGCTCATACTGCATCATTAACACCCTTGTAAAAACACATAATGGAAATTAAGTAGAAACCTGAGAGAATGGGTTTTATATAGAAACTGTTCTTACTTTATCATGCTTATCCTGCTCTGTTTATATTTTCATTTGTCTCACCCACCGACAGACACAGAGCAGACACACAGACACACACACACACACACACACACACACACACACACACACACACACACACACACACACACAGACACACACGCACACATGCACACTCACTCACACACACACACACACACACACACACACACACACACACACACACACACACACGCACGCACACACACACACACACACACACACACACACACACACACACAGACACACACACACACACACACACACACACACACACACACACACACACACACACACACACACACACGCACACACACACACACACACACACACACATATACACACACTCAAGAGCAGCACACCTTAAAATGTTTGCTGTAATCTGTAGGATTTGTAAAGCAGCTAAAAATGTATGATTTGTTATACAGACATGAGTCGTATTCATACCCGTCAACCTCTTAGCACAAGAAACCTGGACAAAGTAAAAATAATGGGGGTACAAATGCCCTAAAATACAGACACATTTTAAATATTGTTTTTGTAAACTTAGAAAGTTGCTAGAATAAATGGTTTTGTGCCACCATGGAATTTTCTGAAGGATATGAAGTCTGAAACTCAAATATCTATCATTATTTAGTGAAGTTTATTTTCACTGATTTGCCAGAAAGCCACAAATTTTATCAAGAACAGACCACAAATATGGTGCAAAAATTGGAACATTCTGGGAAAATCTGGACAGTTGAGAGGTATATATTCCCAGGACCTTAATTTGCAAATGTTTGCTACCTCGGTTCTGTCTCTGAACCCCCCCCCCCCATTATATGTATACTGCTTCATTTTATCAGTAATGCAGTTGTGATGCCCCACCACTGGCCCAGTAATCAAGGAGCCTCAATCTTCACCACTGGCAACAGGGGGGAACGTACACACTGGGAAGATGACAAGTACACACACAGTAGAGTGCAATTTCGTTTAAGAGTACACAGAGGCCACAGTCCATCTAGGGCTGGCTTCTTCCTCTTTCTCCAGATTCCCAATAAGACTCCCCACTGGCAAAGCTATAGATTTGAGATCTCAGCTGAGTGGCCAAGCTAAGACCTCCAGCACCCTCTCTGTCCAACCAGTGCTTCATGTCCCTGCCCAAATAGCTGACACATAAACACATTGAGATTTGATTTACACACACACTCACACACACACACACACACACACACACACACACACACACACACACACACACACACACACACACACACACACACACACACAGGATCTGACACATAACGCACGCACTCAGGTCCCTCAACAACAGGTACAAATATGACTCTGTCATTGTACATGTGGGTGTGAATGACCTGAGACGTACCTCCCTGGACTACATGAAAAGAGACATGGAGGAGCTCTCGGATTATGTAGCCCAGGCAGGTATGACCCTAGCCCTGAGCAGCATCCTACCATCACCCAAAATGATACCACAGTACAAGCAAAAAATTATTGATTTTAACAATTGGCTAAGTTTCTGGTGTCATTCAAAGGGGATCCAGTATCTGTCTGCCTGGGATGACATGACTGACAGACTTTGATACTTTGCCAGAGATGGCCTGCATCTGTCACACTTGGACTTCTGAATACTGGTCAAGGCTCTTGCCACCTCTATAGTGCCTTTTTAGGTGGTGTTCTAAAGACCAAACTACCACCGTAACAGCTACAAACAAATGCAATCTGAGGGTCATGCTGCTCAATGCTAGAAGTCTAAATCTCAAAATGCACTCACTCGAAGCACTCCTTAAAATGGAGAACATCGATATTTGTGCTGTAACAGAGACCTGGTTCAAAGCAGCAGAAAGCACCCCTGCACTACCAGGCTATAACTCATTCCACATCTTTCGGCCCCAGAACTTGGACCAAAGCTCCAAAGGCAGTGGTGTCTCCATATTCATTAAGGATGCGCACATCTCCAGACTGGTAGCCCAACATAATACATCAGAGATACTTCAATTGCAGCTAACATTGGGTAAGACAGCGATTCAGGTCATATCCTGCTATAGGTCCCTAACCATGTCCCAAGACTCACACTCCATGTTCCTAAGCACCCTGGAGAATATTAGGGTCCAACCTAACATTCTGGGCAACTTCAACTACCCCTCCATTAACTGGGAAAACTACTCATGTATCAATAAACTTGCCCAACGTTTCCTGGAATTCGGTAACTGGATAAACGACTAAAAGACTCACAAGGCGAAGAAAGTCCACAGGAGAATCCACATTAGTTGCTTAAATTATTTTGAGTACCATTATGGTGTTAGGACTACTGACTAGTGAAAGGTGTATGACTTCACCACATGAGTAAACTGTAACATCAAGGGTTAATATAAACCATTAATTAAGTCACATGCTGAACCAGTGCTGTTATTTAAAGTTTGTGGGCCAAGGCTTACTTATCTGAAGAAGTTTAGGTATTTTACTAAATGAAAAGCGCTATATTTTATTGGGTTCCTATCAGCATTTTGAATGTTGAAAACTCCGAATTTAATTTCATCGAACTGAAATGTTCGAAATGTGAGAAAAGCGAACTGATGGAACATTGATTTCTTTCCCAGGGAAAGAAGTCGGTGGGCCGTCATCGGAGTTTGCTATTTCTTCCACTGTGGAGCGGTCTCTGAGTTGGTATATTTAAGTAGGGGTGTGTGTGGGGGGCACAGCCCCCTCGTTGTGGGGTGTGGGGGCGAAGCCCACCACTTCTGTAAGTGTTTAAAGTATTACATTTTTTTTTGCATGGAAAACTGATTTCTTTCCCTGGGAAAGAAATCGATGTTCTGTCAGTTCGCTCTTTTCAGATTTCGAACATTTCAGTCACCAGGCTAAACAAGGAGAAGGTTACTGTCAGCTGCCTGTCGGGTGCCAGGATCCACCACATTACCCACGCACTCAGGTCACTCCACAACAAGTACAAATATGACTCTGTCATTGTCCATGTTGGTTGTGAATGACCTGAGATGTACCTCCCTGGACTACATGAAAAGAGACATGGAAGAGCTCTCCGATCTTGTAGCCCAGGGAGGTATGACCCTAGCCCTGAGAAGCATTCTGCCATCGCCCCAAATGATACCGCAGTACAAGGACAAAATGACTGACTTCAACAATTGGCTAAGCTTCTGGTGTCATTCTAAGGGGATCCAGTATCTGTCTGCCTGGGATGGCATGGTCGACAGACCACGATGCTTTGCCACAGATGGCCTGCACCTGTCACCTCTGGGATTCCGGATACTGGCTAAGGCTCTTGCTGCTCTTATAGTGCCTATTTTAGGCAAGGTTCAAATAACAAATTCACCACCGTAACAGGAACAGGCAAGCAAAAACTGAGGGTAATGCTACTCAATGCTAGAAGTCTAAATCTCAAAATGCACTCACTCAAGGCACTCCTTAAAATGGAGAACATCGATATATGTGCAGTGACTGAGACCTGGGTCAAGGCTCCGGAGAGCACCCCTGCACTACCAGGCTATAACTCATACCACACTTTTCGGCCATGTAACCTGGACCAAAACACCAAAGGCGGAGGTGTGTCCTTATTCATTAAGGATATCTACACCTCCAGGCTAGTTGCTCAGCATAATGCATCCAAGGTTATCCAAGTGCAACTAACTCTGGGCAAAACTGCAATCCAAATTGTAGCTTGCTACAGATCCCCTACCATGCCCCAGGATTCCTACTCCTCTTTTTTTGATGTACTGGAAAATATTAGGGTTCAACCAAACACCCTAATAATGGGCAACTTCAACTACCCCACCATTATCTGGGAAAACTACTCATGTAGCAACGCCTTAGCTCAACGCTTTCTGGAATTCATAAACTCCAATGCCCTGGATCAAATTATCCACACCCCCACCAGGGGCAACAATATCCTAGACCTAGTCATTACCAACATGAGTGACCGGTGTTCCACACCTGAAGTCAACTCCTCATTGGTCCGATCCGACCATAAGCTAATCACCCTTGATATCCACATCTTGCCCCACCCCCCATTAAGGAAACCACTGTAAAAAATTTCTCCAAAGCCAACTTCATGCTGCTTAAGAGAGAAGTGGTGAACTTCATGACACCCATGCAGATGGACAATACAGTTACAACTGCTGAATCCTACACAAATGCACTCTATAAGCACTTACATAAGTGCATGGATCGTGCTATCCCAAACAGAACCAAGACACTATCCTCCAAAAAAAGGAAGCCAATCTGGTGGTCCCCTGCCATAAACAAACTGTACAACAGAAGGAAGGAACTGTTTCAAAAGAGAGTAAAATCCCATGAGTGGTGGAGCTCCCTGGTCAGCCTCAGTAAGAAGCTGAGATCCCTTATAAGATCCTCCAAAGGTGGCTACGAAAACAAAATCACCACTAATTCTAAGGACAACCACAAAGCATTCTATAGCTATGTCAAGAATCATGATGGCAACACCCAGATCTGCTCTGAGTTACAGCACAAAGTCACGAAAATTACAGAACCAACTGATATTGCCAACATCCTGGCAGATAGATTCAGTGCTAACTTTATCCCTCCCTCCCTCACCCCCTAAAGGGCCTATATCTATACATGAAGAATGCAGAGTCCCTGTAATCACAACTATGCAGGTAAAAGCTGCACTCTCTAAAGCCAAAAACACAGCATCCGTGGGACCGGACAAGATCCCAGGCTATGTTTTACACGAACTTCAGAATGAACTGGCACCCCACTTAAGCACCATGTTCAATAATAGCCTCGCATCAGGCTTTGTGCCCACTGAATGGTGCACAGCAACAGTTATCCCACTCCACAAAAGGGGAGCCACCACTGATCCCGGGAACTATCAACCTATTAGCCTGACGAGCCTGGTCTGCAAGGCTATGGAACGTATCATCATGGAACTCATAAACAAAGACATTGGTAACCTCCAAACTCTGGATCCCACCCAGTTCGGGTTTGTGAAAGGCAGATCATGCCTCCTGAACCTGATCGACTTCTTTGAGGCAGTCACCAAAGCCATAGATGAGGGTAAGGTGGTTCACACAGCCTATTTTGACCTCGCCAAGGCTTTCAACACCATCCCCCATTCTGGAATTATAGCTAAATTCACTAAACTAGGTATAAATCCCTACATCACAAGATGGGTTGCCAACTGGCTCACTGACAGAACCCACATTGTAAAAGTTGCAGATTCCAAATCTGACCTCAATGCAGTGACAAGTGGAGTACCACAGGGTTCCGTCCTGGGACCTCTCCTGCTTGGTATCTACTTCTCTGAAGTACAGGCTAACACAGAAGGCCTCTGGCTAATGAAGTTCACAGATTACTGCAAACTATGTGCCATAGTCAAGTCCCCAAATGATGTGGACATCCTACAGAAGGGCCTCGCTGAGACAGATGCCTGGTGTCAGAGCCATGGCCTCAAGCTCAATACCAAAAAGTGCAGTGTCATCCCCTTTGGTAAAAACTCTGTACCCATGAGCTACCACATAGGCAGCAATCTACTTAACACCGAATGTGTGATAAGAGACCTTGGGACCCAGGTGGACAGTAGTCTCGCCTTTGATAGTCACATTGCCACAGTAGTCAGGAAGTCCTTCTACATGGCACATCTCATCATAAAAGGGTTCTCATCCAGTAAAAAAGAGATCATTGTTCCCGTCTACTCGACACATTAGACCCATTATAGAGTACAACGCCCCTTTTGAAATGTACCTCACAAGACATCTGCAGCAGCTGGAAAGGCCACAGAAGTACCTCACAAAGAGGATTACTGGCCTTAAGCAAATGCCCTACACTGACCGCCTCAAAAAACTCCAGCTTTACTCCGTAGCATATTGCCTACTCCAAGGTGATCTCTGCCTAATATATAAAGCTATGTCAAACCTAGAGCTGTTGGACATGCTACACCTAAAGAAATCCCAATCCCTTCGAGCTACATACACTCTAGGGACCTAAACCTTGTCACCACAATAAACAGGACATGCTGGAGGGATAGATTCCTTTCCCAGAGACTTCCCATACTCTGGAATAGGCTACCCATCTATGTCAAGCAAAGTTCTTCATTAGCACTCTTCAAGAAAAATCTTGATGAGTGGATGGGAAATTGGAAATACACCCCAGGGATCACTTCTGTGTCTCTGCTCGACAGTGGCACAGGAAAATAACGTTCTTGGGTGGCGTAAGCCAGGGAACCTTTTTGGCTAGGCTTACGTAGGCCCTTGGGCTGATAGCTTAGTACCTACCTATGAACCTATGAAATTGCATTTGACATTTTCAGCATTCGATATGCTGATACAGACCCATTTTATTTACTTGTTTTAATAAACTTTTTTTTGTGGATTTTCCTGTGGACTTTCTTCGCCTTGTGAGTTTTTAGTTTCCTGAAATTCATTAATTCCAATGCCTTGGACCAGCTCAATCTTACCCCCACTAGAGGTAGCAACCCGGTCATTACTAACATGGGCAACTGTTGCTCTACACCAATAGTCAACTCCTCCCTGGTTAGATCTGACCACAAACTAATTACCTTGGAAATCCACATTAGCAGAAGATTTGGTAATGCTGATAAGCGAGGAGCCATGCTGAGTGAATTTGTATGTATTAGTATAAAAGGATATTACAAAACATGAATATATGAAACCAAACAGAAAATTATTGTAAGATGTGAAGTAAATCATGACTAATCAGGGCCCAAGGAAATCCACAATCAAAAGTACAAGCAGTCATTTTTCATGTTGACTGCTGTCACATTATCAGTCCAGCTATCAGGAAGTTTGTAAATAATTATATTTCATTTGAGAATATTAATATGATTGATATAGAAGTGTGACAGAAGGGGATACTGCCAGCACAGCTATCTGGAATTTTGTAAATAGATATATGTCATTTGTGAATTCCAGTAGGATGTAATTGCTTGTGTTATCACTATATTAGAACTGTGTGTCCTATTGCATAGACGTGTGCTGAAGAGATATTTTTATACACTATTGTAATTGTTTAGATGTATGTACTTAAACAAAAGATTAGCTTGCAGAACTTAAGAATAGTTGACACTGAACTACTTTATTGACGGGCCATAAACAAGGGATGTTATCTTTCAGGTTCAGTCAACAGGAGACAGGATGTCTACACTAGGGGACTCTCTGTGTTGGTTTGAAAGTGTTTTATTGTTTTATGTCTTCTATCATTTTCAAACATCTGAAGGCTATATATTTTCACAGAGAGATATTAAATGCTACCAGCTGCAGTAGGAGTTTAGCCTGGGAACTGGTCAGGTGACAAAAAGTGATGTCATTCTGCAAGTATCCCAGCAGTAATATTTCATATTAATTTAAGAACTCTCTGAAAGAGAGAGAGAGAGAGAGAGAGTGCATTTTGTATTTTGTCTTTAACCTGGAAACATTCACTCACCACTTCTGCCTGCTTGTTGTTCTTTAAGTAAGTATTTAGGGTATATTAACTCTTTTAGATTCAGATAGGAATATAGTAAAGTATAGCTTAAATGTTTTCTTTATTTATTTGATACTGTCCAGCAATGTTGTTTTAAATATTTCCTGTGATTTTCAACTCTGATGTAACTGATTACTTACTGAGTATTGTCTTGTTCTTTTATTATAGTATTATATTGTAGGTTCATAGGTGTGTACTAGGCTTATGGCTCTGGAGCTTTTACAAGCCTAGCCCATAGGATTACCTTAGCATCATGCCACCCAACCTTAGTTCCCAGTGCCTCTGTTGAGTAGAGCCACTGGAGTGATCCCCGGGGTGAATTTTCTATTTCCCATTTCCCATTTCCTCATCAAGATTTGTCTTGAAGAGGGCCAGTGAGGTGCTCTGTTTGACATGTATGGGAAGCCTATTCCATAGCATGGGCAGTCTCTAGGTTATGAACCTGCCCCTCCAGCATGTTCTGTTGATTGTGGTAATGAAGTTGAGATCTCTGGAGCATGTGGTGTGGAGGGGAATGGGATTTTTTTAGCTGTAGCATTTCTCACAGAGCTGGGTCAGACATGGCTTTGTAAGTCAAGCAGAGATTGCCTCTAAGGTGATATGAGAGAGAATAGTTGGAGGTTTTTGAATCTGTCCATATAGAACAAGTGTTTAAGGCCTAGGATCCTCTTTGTGAGGTACTTTTGTGGCCTCTCCAATTATTGCAGGTGTCTAGTGAGGTACATGCCAAACAGGGCACTGTACTTGATGATTGGCCTAATGAGGGAAGAGTAGAGAGAGACAATGACCTCTTTCTTCCTGGATGCAAAACCCTTAGTAATGAGATGTGTCACATAGAATGACTTTCTGACTTCAGTGGCAATGTGGTCAAAAGAGAGGTTCCTGTCAACCTGTGTTCCCTGATCTCTTATAATGCCTTCTGTGTTCAGTGGACTACTATCAATGTGGTAATTCATAGGAACTGTTTTTTTGGATTGAGCTTAAGGCCATGGTTCTGACACCAGTCGTTGGTCTCAGTGATGTCTTTCTGTAGGATGTCAGCATCACTTGGGGAGTTAATAATAGCTTCCAATTTGCAATCATCTGCAAACTTTGTCAGCCAGAGTCCCTTTGTGTTGGCCTGGACTTCAGAGAAGTAGATACCAAACAGGAGAGGACCCAGGACTAAACCCTGTGGTACTCCACTTGTGACTGGTTGGCAGTCTGACTTGGAGTCAGCTACTTTCACACAGTGGGTTCTATCTGTGATACCTAGCTTAGTGAAGTTTTCTATGATTCCTGAGTGGGGAATGGTATCAAAGGCCTTGGTCAGATCAAGGTAGGCTGTATGAACCACCTTGCCTTCATCCACAGCTCTGGTGACTGACTCAAAGAAGTTGACCAGGTTGAGTAGGCATGCTCTACCCTTCACAAAACCAAACTGTGTGGGATCCAGAGTTTGGAAATTCCACATATCCTTGTTTATTAGGTTCATGATGATGCATTCCATAGCTTTGCATATCAGACTAGTTAGGCTAATGGGGCGATAGTTCCCAGGGTCTGTAGTCACTCCTCCTTTGTGGAGAGGGATAACTGTAGCAGTGCATCATTCAGTAGGGACAAAGCCGGAAGTGAGGCTGTGATTGAACAGGGCACACAGGTGAGGTGCCAGTTCACTCTGTAGTTCATGTAGAACACAGCCAGGGATATTGTCAGGATTAAAAGCTGCATTCTTGGCCTTGGACAGTGCTGTTTTAACCTGTGTAGCAGTAATACTGGATGCCTGGAAATCTACTGGTATTGTGATTGGTCCTGGGGGGGTAAAGTTGTCACTGAATCTGTCGGCCAGTAT
The DNA here is from genome assembly GCF_019279795.1 of Protopterus annectens. Lineage (NCBI taxonomy): Eukaryota > Metazoa > Chordata > Ceratodontiformes > Protopteridae > Protopterus > Protopterus annectens. The sequence continues at coordinate 62,977,196 of NC_056728.1, read as the reverse complement.
ATTGGCAATATCTGTTGGCTTGGTATAGAAGGTACCATTGTGCAGCAGCTCAGAGCAAATCTGGGTATTGCCGTTTATATTCTTTACATAACTATAGAAGGCCTTGTGATTGTCTTTACTATCTGCTGCAATTATGTTTTTATAGCTAGCTTTAGAGGATTTGATGAGGGTACTATCTGCTGCAATTATGTTTCTATAGCTACTTTAGAGGATTTGATGAGGGATCTCAACTTTTTGTTGTGGCTGATAAGGGAGTTTTTTCCAGTCTTGGGACTTCACCTTATTCTGCACCAGTTTCCTCCTTCTGTTGTAGAGTTTGTTTATGGCAGGGTGTAAAGATATATGAAGGCTGCCAGCCTGGCTAGATAGAATTTTGTAGATAGTTCTATGTCATTGTAAATATGAATATAATCTACAGGCTTGTCCTCTTAAATTTAAGAAAACTGTGTTAAATGTTGAACTTCAAAAATGTAACCACAGTGCACTCTGCTGGAAGAAAGCTGATAAGTCAAGCATTGTATGACTGCTTCATGTCAAAGCTCAGAGACAATGTCTGGACTGAGGAATTCCTTCTATTGTTTTAAGACAAGAGTTAATGGCTAAATATGTTTTTTTATTGCTGTAGTTTTCTGGCCAGGTGCAAGATCAAACAAATGTTAAATCTCTGAGTTTCTGTTAGCCTGGGAACCAGAGAATAATGATGTAATGTAAAATGAGTCAGCAGTGATGCATTATTTTTAAGACTTTCTTAGAGAGAGAATCAGAGCATTTGTCTTCAGAACTGACCACTCACCAGTACTCTGCTTTTGCTCTATATGTAAGTTTATTTAGAACTGTGATTGCTCTTAGTTAGATAGGAATTTAGTCAGATTTAGTCTAGCTGTTTTCTATATTTATGTCAGACTATTTTACAGTATTATTTTAAGCATTTTCCTGTGATTTCTGAACTCTTGACTAACACTGTGTTGAATTGAGAAGATTTGTCTTGCGTTTTTATTATTTATTATTAAATATTTTTAAACCTCTCAACTGTGACTGTTTTGTGTAGAGATAATTTAAGCTCTAGAGTACAATGCATGTATATAGTGATACTGTACAAAGCCACTCCAAATAAGCCTTGCTGTTTGTCAAACTTACTAATTGGATAATAATATTGCACAGTAATAATTGGACATCCTTTGGTAAGGACCTTTTTAGCAGCTAAGAGTAGTTGTTAGCAGTGATTACTACCTTATAGCCTGCCAGGAGGGGGCATAGCTGGAGAACCTGTGCCAGCCTTCCCCAGGAGTGTGTTTGTATATAAACCAAATCTCAAAGTGTGTGTGTGTCAGATACTTGGGCAGGAACACGAAGCACTGGTTGGACAGAGGCAGCACTGGAGGTTTTGGCTTGACTAATCGGCTGAGATCTATACCCTATAGCTGGGCATCTGGAGAGAAAGGGAGAAAGCAGCCCTAGACTGACTGTGATCTCTGTGTACTCTTATGGGAAATTGTACTTTACTGTGTGTATATTTGCTATCCTTACCAATGTGGAAGCTGCTCACTGGTGTTAGTGGTGAGGATTGAGGCTCCTTGATTACTGGGCCAGTGCACGGGTGTCCCAGAGGGGACCATCAGATTGGTTTCCTTTTTTGGAGGAGAGCGTCTTGGTTCTATTGAGTATGATGAGATCCATGCATTTGTGTACATGTTTGTACAGTGCATTGGTGTATGATTCAGCGGTCATGCAACTATTCTCCATTTGCATGGGTGCCATGAAGTTAGCCACCTCTGTTTTTAGGAGCCCAACATTAGCTTTGGAGAAGTTTTCATGGTGGTTAGCTTTGCGGGGGGTGGGTGGATTTCCAAGGTGATTAGTTTGTGGTTGGATCTAACTAGGGAGGAGTTGACTATTGGTGTAGAGCAATGGCTGCCCATGTTAGTAATGACCAGGTCAAGGATGTTGCTACCTCTACTTGGGGTAAGAATGAGCTGGTCCAGGGCATTGGAATTAATTAATTCTAGGAAATGTTGGGCAAGTGTATTAGTACATGAGTAGTTTTCCCAGCTAATGGAGGGGTAGTTGAAGTCGCCCAGTATGAGTGTGTTAGGTTGGACTCTAATATTCTTCAGGGTGCTTAGGAATGTGGAGTGTGAGTCTTGGGATGTGGTTGGGGACCTATAGCAGGCTACAACCTGAATCACTTTCTTACCCAATGTTAGCTGCACCTGAAGTATCTCTAATGCATTATGTTGGGCTACAAGTCTGGAGTTGTGTGCATCCTTTATGAATATGGAAACACCAATGCCTTTGGAGCTTTGGTCCAAGTTTTGGGGCCGAAAAGGGGTGGAATGAGCTATAGCCTGGTAGTGCAGGGGTGCTTTCTGCTGCTTTGATCCAGGTCTCAGTTACAGCACAAATGTCGATGTTCTCCAGTTTAAGGAGTGCTTCGAGCATGTGCATTTTGAGATTTAGACTTCTAGCAATGAGCAGCATGACCCTCAGACTGCATTTGTTTGTAGCTGTTACAGTGGTAATTTGGTCTTTGGAACACCACCTAAAAAAAGCATTATAGAGGTGGCAAGAGCCTTGGCCAGTATCCGGAAGCCCAAGTGTGACAGATGCAGGCATATCTGGCAAAGCATCGAGGTCTGTCAATCATGTCATCCCAGGCAGACAGATACTGGATCCCCTTTGAATGACACTATAAACTTAGTCAGTTGTTGAAATCAATCATTTTCTGCTTGTACTGTGGTATCATTCTGGGTAATGGTAGGATGCTGCTCAGGGCTAGGGTCATACCCGCCTGGGCTACATAATCTGACAGCTCCTCCATGTCTCTTTTCATGTAGCCCAGGGAGGTACGTCTCAGGTCATTCACACCCACATGTACAATGACAGAGTCATATTTGTACCTGTTGTTGAGGGACCTGAGTACGTGCATTATGTGATGGATCCTGGCACCTGATAGGCAGCTGACTGTTACTTTCTCCTTATTCAACCTAGTGAGTGGGACATCAGTGTGCCTCACTATCGAGTCACCTATGATTGTGTTGGGCATACTGTTTTGCCCTAGGGGCTTTGGTTGAGTGACACACAGTTTAGGAGAGTTATGTGTCTTGTGATTAGTATTGTGTTGTGGTGGTCGAGTGCATTTCTGCCTTGAAGGTCTCTGCTGTTTGGGTAGACTTTTATTGACAGCCTCCATGGAGGTGGGTGTGCGGTTTGTGTTTTTATGTGAAGGCAGTGCCAGTGCATGTTCTGGAGGGCTATGTGTTCCATGTGGTATAGTGCAAGTGTTGACCTTCTCCTCTTGACCAGCTATTCCAGTCTTGGCTGGAGAGTGTGTGGCTTCCAATTTGGATATATAAGTACATCTCTCACAAGTCTGAGTGTTGGGAGGTAAGAGGAGAGGGTTGTCAGTGTACATGAGGTAGTTGCTACATTGCTTCAGGATGCCCAAGTTCACCAGGTTAATAGGAGAAAGCACAGAAAACTGACCTTTAGACATGCCTAGAGGGGTGGGCATTAATAATAAGTACTGGAGCTGTTTTCTTGTAGAATGTTTAGTGCTGGTAACACTTTTGCATGCTACAATAATTGCTACAAGAAGTCTAGTAAAGTGCTAGACTAATAAATTAGTAAAAGTGCAGGACAGGAGAGAACTATCAGATCTAAGGGAAAATTGAACAGCCGACATTAGCACTGCTCAGAAGCTTACAAACAGTCCTGGATGCAGCAAATTTGTATCTGGACTAGACTAGTTACAGAAAGGTGGGAAACAAGCACAAACATGGGCTTTTAAACCAGAAAGTTGGAAGAGATGGAAAAACTGCTTTAATGGCCAATAAACTACAATTTCTGGGCCAGAAACCATTCCTCTTGTAGTAGATATTATACCTAGTGCTTACCACTCCCACTGACAAGCTAGAAGGCTTCCCTCCAATACAGAAAAGCTTGGGGGACTCAGAAACTTACAAACAGTCCTGGATACAGCAGATCTGTATCTGGACTAGACTAGTTACAGGAAAGGTGAAAAACAAGCGCAAATGTGGGCTTTTAAACCAGAAAGTTGAAAGAAATGGAAAAAAACTGCCTAAAAACCAATAAACTACAATTTCTGGGCCAGAAACCACTCTTCTTGTGGTAGATAGGCTACCTAGTGCTTACTACTCCCACTGATAAGCTAGAAGGCTTCGCTCCAACACAGAAAGGCTTGGTGAGCTCAGAAGCTTACAAACAGTCCTGGATACAGCAAATCTGTATCTGGAATAGAATAGTTACAGGAAAGGCAGGAAACAAGCTTAGAATTTTTTTTACAGAAAAGCAGCTAAAACAGCACCAAAAACAATTCAAGTGCAGTACAAGCTAGCACACCTGAGTGTGTAGCAATATTAAAGCAAATACAGTTTAAAGAAATGCAATTTATTCAAACTGTATTCTGAACTGAATTCAATTATTGTTTTATTCAACTCTGAACAGTTAAAAAGTGTCAAAAATATATAAGTATCAGCTGAGAAGCACACTCAGTCAGAACACAAGGAGATTATAGCAACATTTTTTTTTAAGTAAAGTGGAAATGGGGAAAGGAGGAACAGAAGATAATTCAAGGTTAAGAACCTAAGTGGGTTGGCCTTCTCAAATGTTCTGTCTGTATTAGGTAGAATAAACTAATGGCACTAGACTGGGAGGAGTGTCCCAGATCAAATTTACATTAGAGTCGGGCAACTGCAAAGCCACCAAGTATAAGAACAAGACACCAATAGGGAGGAGGGGTGGAAAACTATTACAGCTACTAGTTATACTATTTTAGGCAGAAAACACTACAGAAATGTTTATCACAGCAGAAAAATAGCAGTGACACACTAAATGAAACTTTTAAACATATAAATGAGCAAGGAGACTCTAGAGAATGCTTTTAACTGCAAACAAATCAGTTATATGATGCACTCCTTGGCAGGAAATCAGAGCAAACAAACAGATGTTTAACAAATGGAGAAAATTTCCAGTTAATACCTTGCACACAGTGAAACTAGCTAGTAAAGATTTGCAAATAGTGTGACAGTAAAAACCTTATTTATCAGGCCCTGTAAGGCAAACAATTTTAGTACAACCATGCAGATTAGTTTATAGCAATAGAATACAGTAAAAAGTATGCCGCAGACAATAAAAAGTGCTATAAATATCTAGAATAAGCAATAACTAGTAAGAATACAAAACAGGATACTTGTTATATATCACAGATCAGAGTTGTGGTGAGTGCCTCTCCTCTGATTAGCTCTGTGTTCTCTATCAGCTGAAGATGGCTGCCAGAAACATAGGAAACTCAACAAACAAAACAACCAGGCCTGGATAACAGCAGACCTCTATGCAGATTATGCTACCTGACTAGAACACAGAAACCTCACAAAAATGCACAGATAGAGCATTTAAAAACAGAAAATACAACTTTCAGGATGAAAAAGCAGTTTACAGTGAAGTACTTTGGTAAAAATGCAATTACAGTAATGAAACACTATATAGCAATGAAAAATACAGTTAAAACAGTATACAAATGCAGTGAAACAGTAAAAAAAGCTTTAAAACAGTGCAAAATGTAGTAGATTAGCTGTATAGCACAATTATGAGTGTTAAGAAGTGCAATTCAATTAAATAAATGTAAGAAATAACTTATTCTGTTCTTGGAGTCTTAGGGAATTTCTGCCTTGTTCCAGTGATGGAGAAACCAGTAAAAACAACATGGAGAACAAGGTGTTTTCAGAATTTGTATAACTCTGTTGGTACACTCATGATAAACAAGCAGATGAAGGGTGCATAACATAATTTACAGGGAGGCAAGATGAGATGTACAAACTGTTATAATTCCCACATATCCTTAGCTGCCATAACAAAAATAATTTGTTAACCCATACTCTTAAGTACTTCATTTTTATCATGTCCTCATAAATATGGGTATTGCTAAACCAGTTTGTGTGTGGTTACAGAGTTTTCAGCTATTGCTTTTGTTTTATCTTCATTAATTTTGTATCCTGAAAAGACTTGAAACTGAGTCAGAATGCCCCACAACACCATGTCATTTTTTAGTTTTATCAGGTACAAAATAATATCATCCGCAAATAAAGCCAACTTTTCCTGATTTTCATAGCAATTATATCCTTCTGAGTCCCTTATTTTCTTTGCCAATGGCTCTAAATATAACACAAATAACAAAGGGGAAAGAGGACACCCCTGCCGGGTTCCTCTGTTCAAACAGAACTTAGGGAGGACCTCCCCACTTTAATTTTCACCTCAGATTCCTCATATATCTTCTAATTAACTTTTGAAAAAGAAACAATTATTATTATTTTTGTATGTGGATTGCATTATTCCCTTATTTAATATTGTTTTTAAAAGATTCTTTGAAACCATGGTTGTTTTTATTCCTGTTGTGTGATTAATTAGGAAATATATTTAAGTGGCTGTTAATGGTGAATATGTTAGGTATCTAAAGAAGCCTTAGCAAAAGCTTTTAGCAACTCTTTTTTACCAATACATTGTTTTTCATACTTCCTGGTGACTTTTTTATCTTTCGCTGCTGGTTTTCATCTCAGCATATCAGTCCTTTAGCTTGGCTGTTGCATAATTGTAAATAGTTGATAAATATAGAAAATGGGCGAAGCTTAAGGAAAGATATCTGAGGAACACCCCTGTGGGCATCAAGGGGAAGGAGAAGAATGCTTCCCCTGTATTTGATTGAATGCTAATCCCTGTCACATCAACTGAATGAAACAAGATGATTTAAGCTTCAGCTCAACAAATTACACATTTTTTCCAGGGGGCTGGAAGGCTGTTAGGATACCTCTGAGAATACCCCTTACATCCTTTTTTGATATATACCTCCCCCCACACACACTAACTCAACTGTTTTATGACCACAAAAGACAGACAGAAACTCACTGAAAATGAATCACAGCAAAAACAGTTCCTATACCAGCTGTGTTATCTTACAGAGAACAGCAGTCAGGGAGTTCAACGTTAATGAGCTGAAGTGAACGAGCTGGAAATGGAACCTCATCCAATGAATGAGAGGGTAATAGAGGTGGCTACTATAAACTCAGATACCTGATAACCTATCTGCAAGGCAGTTCGTAAAATGTCTTAATGGAAATACTTTTCAAGGCCTTGGTGTTTCAGATCATGGATTAATGTGAAATGGGAAATAGGCCAAAAGCTTCAGTTTACAGTAGAATGTATCCGACCAAATAATCCTCCAAATTTCTTCAGTAAAAAACTTTTATTAGAACTTTTAAAACGAAGAAAATTACAAATAAGTGAAATCAAATCAAGCGCTTTCGCCTGAAACAATGTCAGGCTTTATCAAGATATTCACCTACAACAGTTATTTGCCTTAAATAGTATAACCACTTGCCTACCCACATAAATAATTAATTCAATCAGTGTGTTAATTGTGATTTAAGGATATCATTTAAAGGTAAATATACCTTTAATATGGAAGCTTTGCACAATGTTTGCATTTGTAATATTTTTGTATATGTATTTATTTAACAAAACTTAAAATTAAATAAAAATTATTAGACATAAATTATCTTACATGCTAGTTTTAATATTTAATATTTTACATACAATAAGTAATTTATATTTTCTTAATATTTACTATAATTTTTAATGCATGAATTATATAACGAGTTAACATTATTATTATATTTTTTACACATCTTTTGCATATAATTATGATGATGATGCATTGTATTATAAAGTCAAGCAGTATATATATTTTTGGCAAGAAGCTAGAATCATCTTCTCATACAAATGTAGTGACGTTGTTACTATTAGATATTTTCTTGCGACTTTTATACATGTATTTTCCATGAATGGTTATCTAACTTAACAACTGACAACAATTTATGCAGTATACAGATATATATGTATTTATTTTTATGTCTAATAATTTTTATTTAATTTTAAGTTTTGTTAAATAAATACATATACAAAAATATTACAAATGCAAACATTGTGCAAAGCTTCCATATTAAAGGTATATTTGCCTTTAAATGATATCCTTAAATCACAATTAACACACTGATTGAATTAATTATTTATGTGGGTAGGCAAGTGGTTATACTATTTAAGGCAAATAACTGTTGTAGGTGAATATCTTGATAAAGCCTGACATTGTTTCAGGCGAAAGCGCTTGATTTGATTTCACTTATTTGTAATTTTCTTCGTTTTAAAAGTTCTAATAAAAGTTTTTTATTGAAGAAATTTGGAGGATTATTTGGTCGGATACATTCTACTGTGCACTTCTTCTTGATTATTGGGACAGAGTTTGTTGTGTTTGTACTTCAAAAGCTTCACTTTACCTATGTGTACAACAACACCTGACCTGTTAATGCTTTATCTTACCTGCTTCCTTCTATGGTGTTGGTAAGGAAACTAAGCGCAGTAATGGTATGACGTCCTCTATGGAAGTCATGAGATCATGGTGCATGTCAGTCATAGGCTTATAGATTATCCTTGAGATGAGTGGAAACAATCTTCACTAAAGACTTATCTAGCACAGGAAGAACAGAGAGAGAGAGAGAGAGAGAGAGAGAGAGAGAAACACACACCTAACTTTTTTGACTACTTCTCAGTTGCTTTGTTTAAGCTGAGACAGGATGGGTACCTTCTTGAAACAATGAAAGGGTTAAAGTGAGGGGAAGATGGGAATTTAAGTGTTATTATGACCTTGAGGTTTTGTTGAAAACTAACAGCATTTGAGGGTTAGAGGAAAATGCTGTATTACATTGTTGGGCTCAGGGCAGTGTATGCCCTTAACTTCAGTGTAAAACAGAACTGAACTCCAGTAAAAGAGATGATCTGAGCTTTGTCTATCCATAATCTCCATAATGAAAACACTGTGTGAATAAAACAGTTCTTCACCTAAAGTAAAACTATTCTATAAACAAAATAAATGCAGCACCAATCACAGAATAAACAGAATACTAAAACCATAATGTAAGACGAACAGCAGAGCACTTGTACACAAGGTTTTAAATACTGTATACCTCCCTGTAAAGAGACAGACCAAATCAGCAGCCTAGACAGACGCTCGCCTATAGCAACATATGTACAGTGAACGCTACAGCACATACACTATGTGTGGTTAATCTCTTTTCACTTAGCTTAGGTGTAACAAATCAATGCACACATTCCCTAGATAGTCTTACATCATTCAGTAGATTACAAAACATGTCCATTACCAGTTTTACAGCAATATTCTCCAAACACTAATTCATCAGTCATAATGAAGAAAACAGCACTCATAAATGCACAGTTTGTTTCAGTAAATGCCCTAAAGTAGAATATAGCTACCTTAAAAACAGTGGCAGCTGGTGACTTCAAATCAAAGGGGGCTGCAGGAGATAGCCGAATGGGTGTGGTCAATGGGAAGGGGGTGCAGACAAGTAGAAAGGGGAGGAGCTATGCTCAAAACCACAAAAACTAAACTTTAATTAAATATGCTGCCCTGGGTGCCAAACCCTCATTATGAGAGTCCAATCAAGACAAATGAAGTATAAAAGAATAAAAATATTTCAATGCATTAGCAGCTTGACAGCTTACTTAATATCTAGACGGAAACAAAAAGGTTGAAAGGCATGAAAAAATAAATTACTTTTTAAATACATCACTGGAATGCCAGTCAAAATCAAGTATAAGAAAAACAAGCAGCACTCAACTCAAACCGCTTCTCCTTGCACTGCAGTTCTAATTATAATTTCTATTCAGCTTTATTAAAGTACCAAGTAACATGCTGAAAGTAGCAATCTCTGTGATGCCCCCACTTGTAAAAATGTTTCTTATCCAAAAAAGACCTGCTGTCTGACAACTATCTACTTGTTTCATGGGGAAAACATGATCAAAGTAAAAAATGAAAAGCAAACAAGCTCAATATACATTGCTTAAAGGATTACTGTACAGGTTATGGACCACACATGAATGGCATTCTGTTTAGTTTACGGGTAAAGCCCTCAGAGATCACTGGAAGTCTCAACAAGTGTAATGAGCTTCTTAAAATAATGTAATCCTGTCCTTTATTACAAATACTGTCATATGCATTTCAATACCCAACGCCTATACATTATCTAGTTAAATATTCTCTGCATGGCAACGACAGAAAGGCTTCAATGTTGGCAGGCTTATTAAAGCTTACTTGCATGTTATGATCTCAGACAAGCTTACCTGATGGTTATTAAAGAATTGCTACTTAAAACACAGAGCAACAGGCACTTTCTGAGTAATAAGCATAAATCAACAGTACAAAAATATGACAGAAACCAGACCATTCTGCAAAATCAAGAACAGATGAAAAGCCACTGTAGTACTCTACCTTGGATGGGGGATACCTTGCACATTTACACTGCATAACTGTTCCTTGCCTTGCTTGGACACATCCAGAGTCACTGCATGGGGGAGTGGGGTGCAACAAGTATGTCACAATTTGAAATGCCTCTGGCTGACTGTGATCGCCCTGACACATTTGTCATACCTCTCACCCTCAAAGCAAAGCCATACATAGAAGTGGGACAAAGGCCCAAAAATAAGGACAATTTTTAAATATTGCTCTTATAAACTTAGAAAGATAATAGAATAGTAGGTCTTGCATTGGTATGAATTTTCTGAAGGATATGAAATCTGAAACTCAAATGTCTGTCATTATTTTCTAACTTCAGTCTTTAATGATTTACCACTAATTTGCCAAAAAAAAACAATTTTATGAAAAATGGACCAAAAATGTGATGCAAAAATATAAAATAGCCACACAATACAGCTGGGAACCTTTCAAAGAAGGGACACTTTTTTAATAATAATACTGCTAACTTGAGCAGCTGACAAAATAAAAGAATCTATATGCATTTCTGAAATAAAAGTAATCTATAACTCTGATTATTACAGTTATTTCTTAATTGTAAACCCTCCATGTTTTCTTCCAAAATTGCTATTTTGCAGAGGGATTATTAGAGGAAGAGCAATATTTTGAGCCAAATTTGGGGACAGTTGAGAGGTTTGGCTATGCCTAATTCTATAAAGCAATTTATTTGCATGTACCTCTCAACCTGTTAATGCAATAAATCTGGACAAGGCCAAATATATTGGGGGAACATATAAACAGTACTAAAAATTGCTCTTGTATAAACTGAGACAGTTGATAGAACAGGTCTTACTTTAGCATGCATTTTTCTGAAGGTTATGAAGTCTGAAACTCAGTGTGTCATTATTTAGTGACTTAATTCCTAAATGAGAAAACCACAAATATTATGAGGAACAAACCAAAAATAAGAAGCAAAAATCTATTCATTCTGTGAAAATCTGGACAGTTGGGAGGTATAGTTCAGCTGGGGCTGTCTTTGAGTTTGCTGCCCTTCCCCCTCACAAAATCATGGTCGAATGGAGCCTCCCCCCTGCAGCCATTCCAATGATCCATTACTTGGCTTTTTCACTCCATTTACCATAAACACTAATGTGCATACTGCTTTACTTCTATGATGATTTGGATTTCAATTGAAAATTTTATTTTGCATTTTACAGCACAAACACTAAGACATCTGCTAAACAAAGCAACGCAGTCTCACAATGAAAACAGGCTTAGCATTAAAAACTTCTCTGCCCTTGAAACTCATATTCAGTGAAACAGCATTGAAACCCACATTCAAAGAAAATACATTTTGCCAGTGGCAGATAAAGATTAACTTTGGGCTGTTTTCAAATCATAGGCCCCTTGCACATGAAACATACATGTGCTCTTTGATACACCTTCCTGATTCTACTAAATTATATTCCTTGTACAATACAGTACAGCTGTTAGACGGCATTTTAAATTTATTGTTTTGAAAAATTTTCCAGTAAACAATGAAACAAAATGCGTGCACCAATGACAAAACTACCCAATTCAGAACATTTCCATCATAAAAGTCTACTCAACCTTCTACAGTCCACCAGTATCAGTAAATATGCACAATCTCTAAAGTAGTAAAAGTCATCTAAATAATTCCACATTAAAGGAATCTGTAACAATGAAGAGGTTGCTGCTAGCAAACAACTTTATATGTCACTGTTTACTCACTACAAATACAGTGCCTGTTGCCCTTGAGGAATAAATTGCCTATGTTGCATGCATTAAAAAAAATGATAAGCTAGTAATATAGCAATAGGGACTGTATGGCAAACTGATAACAGGTTCAGGTTCATAGTTACTACTCTAGGTATCTTTGCCAAAAAGGACTGCAGCATCCACCCACTTTACAACACAGTACAGTATCAGCATTGCATCTATCTACTGTGGGAGTAGAACCCACAGCCTTCTGTATCAAAAGCAAGTACACTACCTGTTGTGCTATTAATGCAAGCAGACTTAGAATAAGCAGCACTAAAGTTTTGTTCCCCTGCAGTTCTCAGCTCCTTGTAAAATCTACTCGACACGCAGTTGTATCTCTGAACTTTGCAGCACACGAAATCTGTAAAAAGCCGAAATTTATTGGGGGGGGGGGGCAAAAGCCCAAAAACCAGGGACACATTTTAAACATTGCTTGTATAATGTTGGAAAGTTGCTAGAATAAAATGCTGTGTTACCACCATACATTTCACTGCCACGTCTTTGACCCAGGGGACCCTGTGCAAAACAGTCAGAGAAACATACCACTATGCCAAATCAGCTGTTTTGTAAAAGAGAGGAAGACAAACTTAAATGGCTATAGCCCATTTAGTGAATTCAGTTCTCAGCATAGCTGTCAACCTCTTGGCACAAAACACCTGAACAAAGCCAATAATGGGGGGAATACAGCCCCCAAACATATTCAGTGAATTTACTTCTCACTATAGCTCTCAACCTCTTAGCAAAAAACATGTGGACAAAGCCAGTAATGGGGGGGATACAGCCCCCAAACATTCAATGAATACAGTTCCCACCATAGATAACTCTCAACCTTAGCACAAAATACCTGGACAAAGCCAATAATGGGGGAATACAGTCCCAAAAATAGGGACAAATTTCAAATATCTATGTTATAAACAGACAACTGCTAGAACAATTTCACACAAAAGGCACCCCAAGAATCAAACCAGAGAACCTGTAGCTGTTAGGCAGCAATGCTACCAGTGCAGCACTACACTACAGACTTTGCAAGGAAAAATGTAGATACAGAAACCACAGATTTTATGAGGAACAGAACAAATATGAGGCAAAAATCTGCAATTTTTTTTAGAAATGGTGGTGGAGAGGGAATTCAGGTCCTTGCCACCTGCAATCAAGGTACAGGGTTCAAGCCTGAGTATCTCTATCCACCACCATTTGCTCTCTCTAGCCACCAGTATATAGTAACTGGGGCATTACACACACACACACACACACACACACACACACACACACACACACACACACACACACACACACACACATACAAAAAATGGAGCAATCCAGCGACCAAACCCGCCCGCGAAACGGAGCAATCCAGCCTGCGCAATATGCCCCATGAGAGAAGCTCACCTCTCTCAGTCCTCATTGGGTCTTCCAGCTCACCTCTCTCCTCATTGGGTCTGCCTGCAGCTGAAGCAGCGTCCGGATCTCCTCTTCTGTGCAGTCGTCACTGCACTGATTCCTGGGTGCACTTGCAGCAATGATTGCTGGGTACCTGTGTTTCTCTATCCGGACTGCTGATAAAGGCAGTATGAAGTCTTCAAATAAATGCCTCTGCGCATGTGCAGAAGAGTCAGGACTCGTGCCTTTGTTTTTTTTTTTTTTTTTCCAGTTTTGGTTTTTAGTTTTAAAGATTTTTTTTTGTGTTTTTCTAGGTGGGAGGGCTGCAGTCTGGCAGTCCGATATCATGAGCCGCCCCTGCATAAAAATCTCCAGGTTTGCAGGCCTGAAAATGAAAAGTAGGTAGGTAGTGGCTTGCTCTATGATACAAAGGGACACAACCCTGTTTGTGACCCATAAGTAGGATAAGCAGTTAAATCAATTGCTGATAGAGCTGGACAGAAATTAGTGCCCATGCTAGCTTGTCAGACCTTAGGATAGGTAAGCAACTTACTTTACTGTGCTGCCAATTCCTAGTGTGAAAGTTCTGGAGATTACATGTGAGGGAATACAGTCACTTTGCATGGCTGAATTTGTTAAGCGGTGTAATCTCTGTACTGAGGGGCAAAGTATACATGGAATCACATGTGCAATGAGTTTGACACTGCAAATTATAGTTACAGCATCATGACTGGCAGTCCGCTAAGAAAAGGGTCATGTTAAGCACTATAAAACGCTTAAGTGAGTGTACAATAAATGGCACCATAGCAGTATAGGCCTGCTTTATTATCAGGCTTCTGTACTTTGTTTTCCTCAGTGGACTGCTCCAGTCAGGAGAAATCCATACACTTTGTTACAAGACCTTCCTGTTTGGCATGTAGTTTTCTGAAGTAAAAACCAATACTAAAGGGTTCTGCCTGATCAAGTTTGTAGATGACTGTAAGCTAGGAGCAATCATTGAATTCCCCATATGACTTAGCCATCCTGCAAGAAGGTTTGTCCGAAGTGAATAACTGGTGCCACATTTATGGGCTGAAAGTAAATACAAAAAAAAATGCATTACTGTATCCTATGGGAAGTCATCTACCGTAGGAAATTACCACATTGACAATACGCCCCTAAGAGTTACTCAGTTGTTTGCAATTTGGGAACTTATGTGGACAGTGACCTGACTTTTGATCAACATATGTCCATTGTTGTAAGAAAGTCCTTCTATATTGTACAGCTTACAAACAAAGTGAATGTGACTAGATCTAGTGATGTCATTGTTTCCCTTTATTCAGCCTTCATTAGGCCAATCCTTGAATATAATGCTCACTTTGGCATATATCTGTCCAGACACATACAACAACTGGAATGCCCACAGAGATTCTTTATTAAAAGATACAAGTCTTAAACAACATGTCCTACATGAACCAACTCAAAGTTCTGTCACTATACTCAATATCTTACAGATTGCTAAGAGGTGACTGTGTCTGGCATACAAGGCATCTTCCAACCCTATACTGACAGATTTACTGCACATCAGTAAGTCAATTGGCATCAGAAATAGAACAAGGATCTAAACCTCTTCTGCAACATCAACAAAACAGTTTGGAGGGACAGGTATATCTCGCAGAGGATACTGCTGCTCTGGAACAGACTCTCCATCCACATAAAACAAAGTTCATCCATGTCCACATTCAAATACAACTTGGATCTATGAATGTGAAACAGACAATTTAACTCAGGACTGCCCCCTGTACTAGCAATGGACAGAGGCATCTTCTAAAGGCTTTATTCCGTGCACGGGTCCACTAAAATTATCTGTGGTATAATCTCAATTATTATCATTAGGGGTAATATATAACTATTGACCATGGGATGGGTAAGGCCAATCCCTAACCAAGTAGGATAAGTTAATTTGAACATAAAAACAGAAACTTGCTAGGCTTAAAATGGCCCGCAAGGGCAGCTAGCCTAGTAATTACCTATGAACCCATAAACCTATGTACAGCAGTTCTTGAAGGGATTTCCTTGCAAAGTGGCAAGCACCTCATGAAATTTAGTAAAAGTGAAGTAAATTACAAGATGAGTCAACAAGGAAATAGGATACTGGAACAGTTTGCTCTGAAACCCTAGAAAGAAACTGAAGTTTCTGTCAATAAGTTTGTCAGCAGAAAAAGTTAAAACAATATGTCCTGAGATCAGAATAGTTGAGACATTATCAATGTTTCAGAAAAAAAGTAGCAAAGGATTTTGAACTCAGGAATAAAAACACATTTCAAAGTTGCCTGAAAGAACCCCTTTTATTAATCATAACTCATAAATCATGTCTGGTAAGAAAGTAAATCTGAACCTGTACAACATATCAGAAACTCAACTCCCTAAATAAGATGTACAAAAATTACTCAAACTTGTAATTGTACAAGAAATCCAAATTGAGTACAGTAACCTCACTGCTCTGGTCCATGATTTGATGGGGTCTGTAGCATTTTGCATCAACTTCAGAAACTTTAGCAGTACATCTAAATTTGATTCATATCTCATTCCCAAAATGGATGAACAGACAAATTGGGCAAGGCTAGATTTCTGTCCACTTGGACCTAACCAAAAGCTACAGCCAAATTTCAGCAACCACAGAAAATAAGGAAAACTTGTATTTTCCACGCCTTAGATCTCATAGGGAATGTGTATCACCTTTCCTAGATGACAGCAATACTTTCTGAAGATTTAGAAAACTAACTCCCCAAAGTTTAAGATACTTTGGATTCTTTTTGTTAAGCTCTATGAACTGCAAGATATACATGATAAAAACCTGCTTCTTGGGTTATATAATAGTCTGAGGGACAGTGAAACTACAGGCCAAGAAAGTTGAAGCAGTACAAACTGGTTTATGCCAACCACTAAGATGAAAGTATAGACTTTTCTTAGGCCTGGACAGTTATTATCATAATTTCTCCCTAATTTTGCTACTACTGTATGCCCCCTGACAGACATGACCAATGGTAATAGCCCCCTGACAGACATAACCAAGGGTAATATTCTCTTGATGGTTAAGTGGACAGTTGAAGCAGAACAAGGCTTTAGACAACCAAATGAGACACTGTGTTGATAACCAGTGATAAGACCTCCTGATCAATTTTTTTTTTAATTTTTGTAATCTTTGTTCCCACTGTCTATCGATTGTCAGACCCATTCATAGACAATCAGCTCATTTGCTCCCTATCACCAGGGTAACAACCAGCCGGGAGGAGCTGTCATTTAGTAAACCAGCATGAATTGAGATCTGCTTATTTCCTCTGGCTCTAGTGCAGAAACCTGGCAAGGTGTAGGAGGTGGGCACAAGGGGAATTCCCTCCAAGTAGGAGGCGGGCATGCAGTGGGCTGATGGTGGAGTCTGCATCTCATTTCCACAAGGGGAATTCCCTTCATGTAGGAGGTGGGTGGAGTCTGTCACCTCACTTCCACAAGGGGAATTCCCTCCATATAGGAGGTGGGTGGAGTCTGTCACCTCACTTCCACAAAGGGAATTCCCTCCATGTAGGAGACGGGCATGCGATGGGCAGATGGTGGAGTCTATCACCTCACTTCCACAAGCGGAATTTTCTCCAAGCAGCTCTGCTCCCAAACTGCATGGGATAAGCAATGGTTACCCATTTCTCCATCAGAGAAATCATATGTATCTGATGTGCCCCATAGTGTGTATGCAAAAACCTCACCCCAGGAAAAGAGGGCAGAACATGCCTTCCTCCATCTCTCTCTCTCTCTCTCTCTCTCTCTCTCTGACTCCCTGAATGGCTCCTTTAGCTTTGGGGCTGCTAATCAAACCCCAGTCACTTCATTTACAGCCCGCAATCTGTTTTCTGTGCCAACAGAGCCAATCTACCACAACTGTATCTTGATGAGTTACACTTAAAGTTATGGCCATATCAAAGTTAATAAGTAATGGGGTGCAGAGGCATAGCTCCCTGCACTGAGGTTCAAGAGGGCTTGCCCCTTGCAAAAATGCTTTTGCAGTTGATTTGCAAGTTTTGTTATTGCCTGATTTGTAGTTATTCATCTTTTAGCATTTACACTTTTTAGTCTTACTTGAGGTGCAAACCTTTGCTGTTCAGTCTTTAGGGCAGTACCAGATCTTAATATTTCAGAGTTAGTCCTCTGGCTATTAACCTAACTCAAAACTGTTTTTTTGATCTATTGAGCAACCCCATACTACATCATGTTGTAGCTTTCTTAATCGCACTGTGATCTCTTAACAGTGAAGAATATGTTATAACAGGCACTGTATATTACCAATGAATCACATTAGAGATGATTTGTCTCTAGATTTCTTTATATTCACAATTGTACTAACCTTGTAAGCATCTGTTTGAAGACCTTTCTTTGTCAACACATTCCTTATATAAGCTACAAGCAGCACACAATTGGTATTTGGGTGTCTATCCAACAGCTTGATTAATTTCATAATGTTCTTACTTCACCCTGAATAGAATGCCTTATATGGCAACTTCTCTGTCTAGTCCCTGCAGTACATTTGCTATGGTTCTCTGGAACCTTTCTGATGCTGACAAGATGTCAAAAGTAATTTCAAGAATCAATAGCTTCATATGGGTATATTTAAGCAACATAGTTTAGAACTGGCTTTGTCCAACTTGATATGACAAACCTCTTCACTTGCATCAAGCACTGAAAATGATCTGGCTTTAAGCTGAGTTAATACTACCTCTTTAACACTTTGAAGTAGATAGTATTCTTTCCATCCATTAAGTTCTCGTGGATCATTCTGACATTGTTCTGGTTTCTGACTGGGATAATTCTGACCTTTTTTTGGTTTCTGACTGTTACCAAACCATTAAACTATTAAACTGTAAATCCTAGTGACTTTGTACGGTTTCATTTTTGCTCAGTTTTAGCCTTAAGTTCAGCAGGTATTCTACATGAAGCATGAGTTGCAGGAACTGTATCAGGCGATACTTTATATATGGCTACTTACTGCTAATGTGAAGAAAGAAATGTTTATTCATCATCATCATCATCATCATCATCATTCTCTTTCGGCTTTTCCCGTTAGGGGTCGCCACAGCGGATCATCTCTTTCCATTTCTTCCTATCCTCTGCATCCTGCTCTGTCACACCAACCGCCTGCATGTCCTCTCTCACCACATCCATAAACCTTATCTTAGGCCTTCCTCTATTCCTCTTACCTGGCAGCTCCATCCTTAGCATCTTTTTCCCAATATACCCATCATCCCTCCTCAGCACATGTCCAAACCAACGCAATCTAGTTTCTCTTGCTTTGTCTCCAAACTGTCCAACATGAGCTGACCCTCTAATATACTGATTCCTAATCCTATCCATCCTAGTCACACCGAGTGCAAATCTTAACATCTTTAACTTAGCCACATCCAGCTCTGACTCCTGTCTTTTTGTCAGTGCCACTGTCTCCAACCCGTATAACATAGCTGGTCTCACTACACTCTTGTAGACCTTCCCTTTCACTCTTACTGGTACCCGTCTGTCACAAATCACTCCTGACACTCTTCTCCACCCATTCCACCCTGCCTGTACTCTCTTCTTCACCTCTCTTCCACATTCACCATTACTTTGAACTGTTGATCCCAAGTACTTAAACTCGTCCACCTTTACCAACTCTACTCCCTGCATCCTCACCATTCCTGTACCCTCCCTCTCATTTACACACATATATTCTGTCTTAGCCCTGCTGACCTTCATTCCTCTGCTGTATAGCTCTCCAGAGTCTCCTCAACCTGATTCCTACTCTCACTACAGAACAATGTCATCTGCAAACATCATAGTCCACGGGGCCTCCTGTCTGATCTCATCTGTCAACCTGTCCATCAACACTGCAAATAAGAAAGGACTCAGAGTTCATCCTTGATGTAATCCCACCTCCACCTTAAACGGATCTGTCACTCCCACTGCAGTCCTCACCACTGTCACACTACCCTCATACATATCCTGTACCACTCTTACATACTTCTCTGCCACTCCCGACTTCCTCATACAATACCACAACTCTTCTCTAGGCACCCTGTCATATGCTTTCTCCAAGTCTACAAAGACACATTGCAACTCCTTCTGACCTTCTCTGTATTTCTCCAACAACACTCTCAGAGCAAACATTGCATCTGTAGTGCTCTTTCCTGGCATGAAACCATACTGCTGATCACTAATCATCACCTCCCTTCTTAACCTTGCTTCCACTACTCTTTCCCATAACTTCAAGCTGTGACTAATCAGTTTTATCCCTCTGTAGTTACTGCAGCTCTGCACATCACCCTTATTCTTAAAGATAGGTACCAAAACACTTTTTCTCCACTCCTCAGGCATCCTCTGATTTTCCAAAATTTCATTAAACAAACTAGTTAGAAATTCCACTGCCATTTCTTCTAAGCACCTCCATGCTTCCATTGGTATGTCATCTGGGCCAACAGCCTTTTCAGAAAGAAATGTTTATTAAATGTCTAAAAAAAGAGTTAGATAATACATTAGACATACTCTGGATGGATGGATGGATGGTTGGCGGGTTTTCAGGTTTGAAATGGGATAGTTTAAAATAATTTAGGATAGTGGTTAATGTTTATCCCAAGCAGTTGTAGAAAAGGAGAAAGATGTTTAAGAATAAAGTGGGTAGAATTGGAGGGAGATTCAGAATAGACTCTTTAATGGTGAATAAGAGTTTGAGGGTTGCTGACAAATGAAATATAATAATGGTAAATGAAATATAATAATGATAAATGAAATCAGGAACCTAAATCACTATGGGATGCCACAGGAGTTTTTAAGGCAAGCTTTGAGGGGCTAGAATTTATGTAATTTTCCAAATAAATAAAATATTATTTACAATTGTACTGAAGCAGTGTCTGATGTACTGAATTATTTCAGGCCTGTATACTGGCAAAACATAGCATATTTATGTCCAGATATAGTATTTATGGTAGAAATATTCTAAGGCTGTTACAGGACATTGTATTTCAGGAAGACTAAGTGGGGACAATATGAGTAAAGCATGCAAAACTATTTTCAGAGATTGAATTTGTCAAAGGTGATTAGAAAACAGGCAGATGTTAACTGGATTATGTTCAAGTTGGTATCTGAGTCATTGAAGAAGCAGACTTAGAGAATGAATACAGATATACTAGTTACACGTCTGGTTAAATGTTTAATTTAGTGATGGAAAATAAAAACATAAACTTCCCTCCTGAATGAAGACAGTTGTGCAGTTAAAGAACCTTGCCTGCCTTCCTCATAGAGACACATTTCAGTTCTGAACCTTGACTGGAAGTTGTTTATGTGTACAGCAGTAGCATGTTTTTCTGGTTTCTACAACTAATAGAGACTGATCTACACTTGTAGCATGTTTGTGTGGTCTGTACAAGTAATAGAGAGTGTCTACACTTGCAGCATGTTTGCATGGTCTGTAGAAGTAATAGAGACTGATCTGCACTTGTAGCATGTTTGTGTGATCTGTAAAAGTAATAGAGACTGATCTACACTTGCAGCATGTTTGTGTGGTCTGTGCAAGTAATAGAGACTGAACTACACTTGCAGCATGTTTGTGTGGACTGTACAAATAATACAGACTGATTTACACTTGCAGCAAGTCTGTGTGGTCTGTTCAAGTAATAGACTGATTGATGTGAGTTTTTCAGTGGTAAGCTGACTGTTAGCAACATACTGAAATTAATATATTACTATCTAACTGGAAAAGGGGTTTATATTATAAGCACGAAAGTCCTTTTCAGCGAATATGAAAACAACACATATTGCACGAACCGTGAAAACACCGAACACCCTAAACCACGAAATTCAAAATCTCGAATCGTCATAGTTGGCCAACCCCACCACCCGCTACATACTACCTACCCAAACAAAATAAATAAATCACATACATACACTAAACAAAACCCTACTTCTAACCCTAAAGTAAAGCTTGCATATAATGCCATGTATGCACTTACCTTAACCCGCACCCTAACCTTAAGGTCCGTAACTATCGCACACTTACCTTAAGGAGCTATACCACAGAAGGGCCAACTATGACGATTTGACATTCCGAATTTCATGATTCAGGATGATCAGTGTTTTTGTGGTTTGCTGAAAACTTGATGTTTCCGTATTCGCGTAAGTGGACCTTCGCGGTTCTAACAGGGAACCCTGGAAAAGACCCAAAGAACATGGAAGGCTCCTTGATAGATGGATACAGAGAACAGCTTGACAGGGTAGAGTGTTACTATCAGAGGAGTGTTCTGATAGCATTTGATTTTAAACAGGAATTAGTTGAATTGATTGGAGTAATCTATACAAAGTCTAAAGCAAATGTGAAAATTCATTGAGGCTTATCAATGTTATATTACTTATCTAAGGGAACTAGACAGGGTTACACATTGTCATCCTTCCTGTTTGCTCTTTACCTGGAACATATAGCAGCATAAATTAGGCAATCTTGGCTGCAAGGTAATGAAACTGGTGATGGGGAAATACACATTTTATTCTTGGCTCATAAGTATATTTATCTATACAAGTTAGCATATTGCAGCCCCTACCATTTCCAAGTTTGAATCAATTTGGAGTTTTTTATACTAAAAAGTTAATAAAAATAAAGCACAAACTGATTCTGTTAAGTATGAGCAGCAGCAGTATGCATGCTTTGGGAAATGACTAACTAAGAGCTACTAATAAGGCCGAATAATGATTATAGGATATGGAAGATGGTGGGCCTGGAGATGCATCACAGAGTAAAGGTTTTGTAGTTTTTCTGCTTTTTGTGCTTTTTCTTTTATTGTATGTTTTTAGTCTTTCCCAGTTAGTGTTCCTTCAAACTTTATGTAGGTTAAGAATTTGGTGAAAGAATTAATTTGGGACAGTGGCAAGGTGAGTACTGCTTGGGAGAAATTGATTTTATTTAAAGAAGAGGGAGATTTGAATGCACATGGCCCCTACTGATATTTTAACACAATGCAGCTTTAATTGTTATCATGGATGGCCGCGGTGGTGCAGTGGTTAGTGTTGTTGCCTCACAGCAAGAGGCTCTCCGGTTTGATCTTCAGCTGGGGTGTCTTCTGTGCGGAGTCTGCATGTCTTCCCTGTGGTCGTGTGGGTTTCCTCCGGGTGCTCCGGTTTCCTCCCACATCCCCAAAGACATGCTGCAAGTGGATTGGACACGCTAACATTGGCCCTAAGCATGAGTGTGTGCATGTGTATGCCTTCTGTGGAAGGTTGGGTACCAGGCTGGCAACTCGGCACCGTAAAAACTCCACTGCCAATCATGAGCGGACAAGGTGATCTGCTGTGGTGACCCCTAACCAGGAAAAGCCAAAAGAGAGAAGAGCTTTAATTATCATATGACTCTGACTGAAAGAAATGTACATGTGTAATAAGGTTTAATACGGAAGTGTTTGATAGGGCAGCCTTATGGTATTATTCATGGCATAGGAAGGAGCCTCCTCATGTTATGAAGTAGACCATGATGCATTTTAAAAATGAAATTATGAAGCCAGATGGTTGGATGCAGTTGCTTGTATCACATTTTTACCAGGAGGCAGAGGGTTAAAAAGAAGGGCAGCGAGGCAAACACAGTTGCACTTCTGGAAGCTCTGAGTTGTGGCTGTCTGACAGTTTGCCATTACAGGCCCAACTGCAACAGGAACATAAATGATGTGCTATAGGTAATAATATGATAAAGGTAAAATCTAGAGGATCAGTGGCCAATGATATGCAAATGGGCCTTACTGAATTGTTCAGTGATACACCCCCACCCAGTTTGATATAATAATTATTGTCATTATTATTACAGGCTTTGGAATATTAAAAGTATGGTCAGAAAGACATAAAAAGTTTAAAGATATGTTTAGTTGGTAGTTTAGTGAAATTTCAACCGTGAGTGGAAGGGTTTATTCAATTCAAAAATAATGGATGACACACAAGTGTCAGTTATTATGGTGTACAACAAATTCTTGCAGATTTTATAA
This sequence comes from Protopterus annectens, assembly GCF_019279795.1. NCBI lineage: Eukaryota > Metazoa > Chordata > Ceratodontiformes > Protopteridae > Protopterus > Protopterus annectens. The sequence goes on along the minus strand of NC_056728.1, from coordinate 62,953,688 downwards.
ATTTCCATGGAAATGTTTGCAGAAATACTTTTACAATTCACAGAGATGGATGAAAATGTTCCCAAATCTGGACCAATTTTATTGATGTGATTTGGGATTTCTAAGTACTTGGGAGGTATTTTCCATTCTTGTCAGAAACTGAAGTGGCGATGAATGTAAATATTGCAAATATTTTTGTTATTGTTTAATTCTATTTGTTATATGTACATTTGTGTATGTTTATAATGAAAACAAAATAAAAATGTTTCTGAAAAAAAAAAGAAACTGAAGTGGTTAAGGATTGCTTTAAGTCATATGATAAATGGGTTTTGTGCATAGAAATATAGAAATAACTAGATTATTTGTATCAGAATGTGATGTTGGCATATGTTATTGTTCTATGTTATTTTTGTTAATGATGGCCGTTAAAGAGGCTATTAAGGAAATGGAAGACCAAAATGAAATTCCATTTATTGAAGAAGTTATATAAATTATGGATTAACTGATAGATGCAAAGGTAGTTTAGCACGGGAAAAATCATAGAGTATGCAATACTTTTGCTACTATAGTGTATGTATAAAGATACTTTGTGATTTAAGAGCAATATATTATTTTATAGGATGCAGAGAAGGTAAATATATTTGTCTCCGTGATAATGCTAGAAGGTAAATTAGGGATTGTGGTTTCTGTACTAAGTGTTGTACATATTATAATTAAGGGATATTCATATTATAATGCTGTATTGTTTGTTATCAAGAAATTGAGATGTGGCTATCACTGTGAGCACCCTAATAAGTTGACCAGCACTTAAATAGCAATCATGATTTACTGAGTACAGAAATTACAAAAATGTTAAAAGAGGGACAGGGAAGTTACTGAATAATAATAATCATTATAACATTGTATATTTTTCTCTTTGTTAATGGCTTGAATGATACACAAGGTGAGTTTGGTTGTTTTCTGTCAATTTGCTCTATACTAATAAACAATAATTATTAAAAAGATGTAAATGTGTGAATCTGTCCCTTGTCTGGTAGGTTTAGTCTTTCCTAACTTTGCATGGCTGTACTTTCCTATGTGCTAAATCGTTGTACGTCTTTATAAAGCTCACTAGGTGCTGATATAGGACTTATTCACTACTACACTATGTTTCCCTACTCTCAATAATCTCCATCATTCACTACTGAATTTCCCTTATCCTTCTCAATAAAATCTTTATGTCGACTTCTCATTTTATCCAGACTACCTATAAGCATTCGTTCACTTCCACTTTTGCCTTTAGAATAGTGAATTGTCAGGCTCACATAGATTCATAGGTAAGTACTAGGCTATCTGCCTGAGGGCATCTGTAAACCTAGCCAGAATGTGTTGGCTTTTGCCACCCCCTTAGATTAGTTCCCTGTGCCTCTGTCCAGCAGAGCCATTAGTTCCCTGTGCCGCTGTCCAGCAGAGCCAGTGCAGTGATCCCCTGGATAAATTTTCTGTTTCCCATCCACTCGTCAAGGTTTCTCTTGAAGAGTGTTAGTGAGGCGCTCTGTCTAATGTAGATTGGAATTCTGTTCCAAAGCATGGGGAGTCTCTGGGACAGGAATCTATCCCTCCAGCAAGTCCTATTTATCATTGTGGTGAGGTTTAGATCCCTAGAGCGTGTGGCTTTCAGGGATTTGTTTTTTTTTTAGGTGGAGCATGACCATCAATTCTGGGTTGGACATGGCCTTGTATGTCAGGCAGAGATCACATCTGAGTAAACGGTATGCAACCGAGTACAGCTGGAGTTTCTTCAGTCGGGCTGCATAGGGCATCTGTTTGAGGCCAGTAATCCTCTTGGTGAGGTACTTCTGTGGTCTTTCCAGCTGTTGCAGGTGTCTTGTAAGGTACATCCCAAATGGGTCGTTGTACTCTATGATGGGTGTGATGAGTAGAGGGACACGATAACCTCTTTTGTTCTAGATGTGAACCCTTTTGCAATTAGGTGGGCCACATAGAAGGATTTTCTAACCACCTTGGCAATATGATTATCAAAGGAGAGATTACTATCTACTTGGGTCCCCGGATCTCTTATTACATTTTCTGTATTTAGGGGACTACCACGTATGTGGTAGTTTGCGGGTACTTTGTTTTTTCCAAAGGGGATGACTATGCACTTTTTGGCATTTAGCTTGAGGTCATGATTTTGACATCAGGTATCTGTCTCAGTGAGACCCTTCTGGAGGATGTCTGTATCAGTCAGAGAGTCAGTTATGGCCCCCAGTTTGCAGTCGTCTGCGAACTTGGTTAGCCATAGTCCTCCTGTACTTGCCTGTACCTCTGAGAAGTATATACTGAACAGGAGGGGTCCCAGGACTGAGGCCTGGGGGACGCCACTTGTAACTGGTTTAGAGTCGGACCTAGAGCCTGCAACTCTCACCATGTGGGTTCTATCCGTGAGCCAACTGGTAACCCATCTCATGACATATGGGTTTATGTTTAGGCTGGTGAGCTTGTCTATAATACCAGAATGGGGAATGGTGTCGAAAGCCTCTGCGAGGTCTAGGTAGGCTGTGTGGACCTCCTTTCCGATATCTAAAGCCTGGTAACTGTCTCAAAGAAGTCTACTAGGTTTAGGAGGCATGATCTGCCCTTAACAAAGCCAAATTGGGTAGGGTCCAATGTTTGGAGGTTCCCAATGTCTCTGTTAATGAGTTCCATGATGATGAGCTCCATAGCCTTGGAGACCAGGCTAGTCAGGCTTATAGGGCGATAGTTCCCAGGGTCCGTTGTGGCTACACCTTTGTGGAGCAGGATAACTGTTGCTGTGCGCCACTCTATGGGTACATAGCCTGTAGAGAGGCTGAGTTTGAACAAGTGTGTTTAGGTTAGGGGTTAGTTCATTTTGGAGTTCGTGTAAGACACAGCCTGGGACACCGTCCGGTCCCATTGAAGCTGTGTTTTTGGCTTTGGATAGGGCTGTTTTAACCTGTGTGTCAGTAATTGCTGGGGATCTACATTCTTCTGGTATGGTTATGGGGCCTTTAGGGGGTGAGAGGGGGGTGAAGTTTGCACTAAACCTGTCTGCCAGAATGTTAGCAATATCAGTTGGTTCAGTGTATTTTGTGCCATTCTGCACTAACTCAGAGCAGATCTGAGAGTTTCCACTTAGGTTCTTGACATAGCTAAAGAACGCTTTATGGTTATCTTTGGAGTCCTTGGCAATTTTTGTTTCGAAGCTAGCCTTGGATGATTTTATGAGGGATCATAGTTTCTTGCTGATACTGATCAGGGATGTCTTTCCTTCTTGGGATTTTGCTCTTTTCTGTACTAGTTTCCTCCTTCTATTGTATAGTTTGTTTATGGCAGGGGTCCACCAGACTGGTTTCCTTTTCTTGGAGGAGCGAGTCTTAGTTTTGCTTGGGATAGCACGATCCATGAATTCCTGCAGGTGCTCATAGAGTACCTTTGTAAGGGATTCAGCAGCTTGGACAGCGTTGCCCTTTAGCATGGGGGCTTTGAACCTTTCCACCTTGGTCTTAAGTAAAGTGAAGTTTGCTTTTGAAATGTTTTTCATGGTGGTTTCCTTGATTGGGGGTGGGGGTGGAATGTAGCTATCCAGAGTGATTAGTCTATGGTCTGATCTAACCAGCGAGGGGTTGACCTCAGGTGTAGAACACCAGTCGCCCATGTTGGTGATGACCAGGTCCAGTATGTTGTCACCTCTGATGGGGGTGTCGACCAGTTGTTCCAGGGCATTTGAGTTTATAAATTCTAGGAAGCGTTGGGCAAGGGAGTTAGTACTTGAGTAGTTCTCCCAGTTAAAGTTTGGGTAATTGAAATCACCCAATATTAGGGTGTTTGGTATGACCTTCATATTTTCCAGTGTCTCCAGAAACGCGGAATGGGGGTCCTGAATTATGGTGGGTGATCTGTAGCAAGCTACAATTTGAATTGCAGTTTTGCATGTTGTTAGTTGCACATGCATAATCTCTGAGGCATTGTGCTGTACCACTAACCTGGAGGTGTGAGTATCCTTGATGAATATGGATAGACCCCTGCCTTTTGTGTTTCGGTCTGGGTTCTGTGTTCGAAAAGTATGGTATGAGTTATAGCTGCTGAATCTATAGCCTATCCTATATTCATTCTTATTAACAGATCTATACAAGAGGCTACAGTTCCTAATATCTGAAAATCCTTCTATACTATTCCACTGCATAAAGGTGGCAACTCCACTGATCCATCTAACTATCGTCCCATTGCTATTCTTTCTCCCATCTCCAAGTTGCTTGAAAAATGCATACTTTCACAACTTCTCAACCATCTCTTCCAGCACAACCTTCTCACTCCCACTCAACATGGTTTCTGTCCCCACCACAGCACATCTACCGCCCTCCTCTCTTTCACTCATACCATAGCCAATACCCGTGATAACAATCAGCTGATATCCTGCCTCTTCCTTGACCTTTCCAAAGCCTTTGACACAGTCTCTCACCCTATACTACTTTCTAAATTATCTAACCTCAACCTGTCTTCTTCCTCCTTGCTTGGTTCTCCAGCTATTTCTCAGGTAGGCAGCAATCTGTCAAATGGCTCTTCTCATGCTCTCCCTTTATATCTGTTCCAACAGGTGTTCCTCAAGGCTCTATCTTGGGTCCCCTCTTATTTAATATCTTTACAAATGAACTATTCACCTCTTGTAGACAATCTTCTCTTATACAATATGCAGACGACTCTACACTCATTTCAATCTCCAGTAGTATTACAGACCTTCTCACCCTTACTCAAAACTCCTTTCTGTCCACAGAGAAATGGCTATCTGACAATCTGCTTATCTTTAACCCTAAGAAAACCAAGTTCCTGCTCTTTCTCCCCCGCTCTTTTTCCAATCACAAATCTACATTTACCATAACATCCTCTAACAACACAGTCATAAAACCTGAACCACACACTAAACTCTTAGGCTCAAATTTAACTTACACTTACTGGAAGGAATAAAAAAAACACACCAGAAACTCGGCTTGCTCCATCGTAACAAAAGATTTCTTACTCCAAATGCTAGACTCTCCCTAGCTCAGTCCTTTCTCCTGCCCACACTTCTCTACGCAGCCCCAATACTAACCAATATACAAGCTACTACCATGAACAAACTGCAACAAACATACCATAAAATTGCAAGATTCATTACTAACTCCCCCTACAACTCCCATCACTGCCTTGCCTTGAACTCATTACAATGGTTCGAATTCCCTCAACTACTGCTACTTTCTCAATTTCAAGTTATTCACTCCATTCTATACAGGCCTTCATCCTGTCCAGCTCTCACTACTCTTGTATCTACCTATACTCCTTCTAGAACCCTCCGCACCTCTAACCAACAACTTCTGAATGTAGACCATCCAAAGAAGTACACAGGCAAACTGCAAAATAACTGCTCTATAGCCCACACTTGGAACAAACTTCCTCTGAACATCCGCTCCATCATACACCCTGCTCACTTTTAAAAGGAACTCAAACATTATCTTCTCAACACTAAATCATGTCTCTGCTTAGAACCTACCTGATATGTCCCCTTTATACAAATGGTGCTCCTTTCCTCTGAACTCCTGAAAGCACCTATACCTTCCTACAAAGCCTATGCAATAAATTCTGATTCACTTGTATATCTCTTATTTGATCACTTGTACATAACTTGTTTTTGTACAAAAAAAAAAACACATTAGGGGTTCATATACTCATTTCTTTGAGAAAACCCTCTTGCTGTAATTTGAATATGTTTGAGTCATAATTTGTATTAATATGTCATGGAGTTATAATTGGTTATGGTACTTTCTATGTTTTGTTACCTATGTTATCCTAATTGTTTTTGTAATTGGAGCTTTTCTCCTCAGGACTCCACTGAAAATGGGCTCATGCCCAGCTGGACCAACCCGGTTAACAAATGTCAAATAAATAAATAAATAAAATAAATAAATATAGCTTGGTAGGGCTGGGGTACTCTCTGGAGCCTTAAACCAGGTTTCCGGTACTGCACAGATATCGATGTTCTCCATCCTGATGAGTGCCTCGAGTGCAGGCATTTTGAGGTTTAGACGTCTGGCGTTGAGTAGCATTACCCTTAGTTTTTTGTTACTTGTGCTATTTACAGTGGAGGGTTTTTCTTTTGAGCCTTGCCTAAAAAAGGCACTATGGGGCGGAAAAAGCCTTGGCCAGTATTCGAAAACCTAAGGGTGACAGGGGCAAGCCATGTCTTGCGAAGCAATGTGGCTTGTTGAGCATGTCATCCCAAGCAGACAGATACTGGATCCCATTTTAATGACACCAAAAATTTAGCCAGTTGTTGAAATTGATCATTTTTTCTTTATACTGTGGCATCATTCTTGGTGAGGGCAGGATGCTACTCAGGGTCAGGGTCATACTGGCTTAGGCTATGTGATCAGAGAGCTCTTCCATGTCTCTTTTCATGTAGTCCAGGGAAGTACGTCTCAGGTCATTCACATCAACATAGACAATGACAGAGTCATATTTGTACTTATTCTGGAGCGACCTGAGTGCTTGTGTTATGTGACGGATCCTGGCACCCGACAGATAGCTAACTGTAACCTTCTCCTTGTCCAGCCTAGTTAGTGGGACATCAGTGTGCCTGACTATAGAGTCGCCTATTACTAGTGTGTTGGGTATGTTATTTTGCCTTAAGGGCTGTGATTGCGTGGCACACTGGTTATGTGAAGTATGTGTTTCATGGTTTGTGATGGGGTGTGGAGGTTGCTTGGGTGTCTGCTTTGGAGGTCTCTGTTGCTTTTGCAGATTTTTATTTAGACCCTCCGAGTATGTTTTCATGTATTTATGTGTGTTATTTGCCAGTTTTGGTTTAGTAGGTCTATGTGAGACTGGTGGTGTGTTGCAAGTATTTCCCTTCTCCTCTTGACTATCAGTTCCAGTCTTGGGTTGAGAGAGCTTTGCCTCTAGTTTGGCTGTATAATTGCATCTCTCGCATATATTAGTGTTTGCTGGTAGGAGGAGAGGGTTGTCTGTGTATATGAGACAGTTGTAACATTGCCTCAAAATGCCCAGATTCACCAGTTGGACTGGAGAGTACACCTGAAACTGCCCTTTGGACATGCCTGAATAGGCAAAGGAGCTGTTTTACTGATTGGCTGGTAGGGACGAATAGAGAGCCTTGTCCTTCTGGACAGTATAGGGGGGTCTAGTGCTAGTGTTAATTAGTGCTTGCTATGAGTTTTGAGCAAGTGCTGGGCTGTGAAATGAATGGTTTGAGTGCTTAAGTTGAAAGTTTATGAAGTTCCAAGGGAAAAATTGAAGAGTAGACTTCATGGAGCCAGGAATACTTTAACCCTAGCTAAAAACCGTGCAAAAATGCATTTTTTATAGCAGGGAAATGAAAGAGATAGAAATTAGCCCAAAATGGCCAATAAACTACTAACTTCTGGGCTGAAACTACTCTTCCAGGGCCAGATAGGCTGCTCAAAGCTCCCCTCTCACACAGGTGAACAGAGAAACTTCTCTCTATCCAAGAAAGGTATGGGCAACACAGAAACTTGTAACATAGCCCTGAATTCAGCAATAACCTGAAAACTGGACTACACTAGTTCAGAAAGGCGGGAAACAAGTATATATATTTTTTGTTTGTTTTTTTCAGAAAATAAAGCAGATACAATTAAAAAACACTTTAAATGCACAGAAATGGCTATCACACTTTAGTATGTAGCCTACAACAGTTAAACAGATTATTTAAACACAAAAATAACTTAGTTCAAGTGCAGGCATCAAATAAGTACAATATGTAGCAGAAACAAGCTTTTTAAATCACAGAAAAGCTAAAACATTGGCATTTTAGGCGGAATTAGTTAAAGACAGCAAGAAATGTAGAAAAATGATACTTAATCACTCCAAATTCTCTCTTTTGTCTCTCTACTGCTGTAGAACTCTGCAGGACACCTGGCAGGCACTTGCTGAGCTGAATACAAGCATAAATAACTGTGCAAATGCAGTTTTTATAGCAGGGAAATGAAAGAGATAGAAATTATCCCAAAATGGACGATAAACTACTAACTTCTGGGCTACAGCAAACAAGGCACACACATTTCAGAAAGAAACAGTTCAAATAAGCAGGCACAATAAGCCTTTAACCTGAAATTCCCAGCTCAGAAGGGCAGGATCTAGCCTCTCGTCCCACACAAGTGCAGACCACAAACCTTCTTAATGTAAAATAACTGGCCTGAAGCCCAATTGCTTAAACCAGAACTAATGTGCTTTTAGAATAACAGACACTGAGCATTCAATCAACAATTCCCAACTTAGAAGGATGTAAGCTACCTGTCCTGCCACAACAATGCAGTCCACAAACCTTCCTAATGTAAAACAACTGGTCTGAAGCCCAAGTGCTTAAACCAAAAGGCTTAAAATAACAGTTACAATTTAATCAGGCTACTACCAAGCAGTAATAACTGCAGCAGAATAATACAATTGTGTACTTTTAAGAAGAAGCACAAGCAAAATAAGGTAATAAAGTGGGAAGAAACACAATTACAGTAAAAGCAGATGAATAAAGTGCAATGTTTTTATTTTTTTTTATATAACAATAGAAAACAAGCAAAGTGATTTAAACAAATTACCGAATTAACCAGTAAAAAAACTCAAAACTGAGCCCTGTTCCAGCAGTCTTGAATCAGACATGTTCTAACTGCACACTCCTGCCACTAGGGTGCAGGGGAACCTTCTCTAAAAAAGATGGCCTGGATTAGTGCTCAAGTTATACAAACAAAGCTAGATCCAGTAGGCCTACAGCAGACAAGGTGCATCAATATCAGAAAAGCATGTCTATGTTTCTACTGGCTTCCTTTGACAAGAAGAGAAACTTAATAGCTGACCTCCCTTCTTTGAAGACTAAGACATCTCTGAATGGGTTCAGGTGCCTAGGCAAAGAAACATTTCCCCATGGTATATTGGGTTGGGAACACATGGCTGAAGCACCATGCAGCTGCAGAGAAATATGGCTATTGTGAATTCCCTGTGGACAAGGAGAAGCACACAACAGTGGTGCAGTGGATAGTGTTGTTGCCTCAGCAAGAAGTTCCTCAGTTTGATTCTCGGCTGAGATATCTTCTGTGTGGAGTTGGCATGTCCTCTCTGTGTTCACATGCATTTCCTCCCACATTCCAAAGACATGCAGTAGGTGGACTAGATACCCTAAATTGGTGTGAGCGAGTGTGTGGTGTGGAAGAATCTACAGTGACAGGGCTAGCCACCTGGTGGTGCAAACCTTGGCTGTAGATGATTGTCATTGTTGAAGTGATAACCTGACCCCATGTGCAAAAATATGACAAAAGGGGTTGTGAATGGATGGATAGAAACAGAAGCACACATTGCCATCCCCACAACTTTAACAACCAAGTGCTGGGAGGGGGGGGGGCAGAAAAAGTAATGAGTGTTGTGCTCATTAAAATACATGGTTACATAACTACAACATGGATTAGTGTACAACAGCATGGAGAAAATCTTGCATAATACAGTAGTTGCATGTATGCTCTGGTATGCATTTTAGGTATTGTTCCCTAGACGCTGTGAAGGGGGTAGTGGTCCACACACAAGAATTATAAAGACACTGCCCATTGTGCACTGCATGTTTACTGCCACTGACATGCCCACTAGCCAGGCTGCTGCTGATGCCTGCCATAGTGCTTGCTGTCTCGTGTTGCCTTGGGGGCCATGGACATTATTTTCCCCCTGTGCATTTGATTATTGTAGGCATAGCACTACATTCTTCTCTTTGCTCAAAGCAAATTCATAATAGTCATATTTCTCTGCAGCTGAATTTCACTTCAGTCATGTGTCCCCAAACAAATGCATCAAGGCGCATGAACCCCTCTGAACTCATTCTTATCCTCTGTGTCTTAGGCTACCAAGCATTCACTAAAACATTCTTACGACACTGGTGTTATTTTTAGAGCAGCTGCCACTGGCTGACCAATTTGCCTGGCTACTTTCTCAGAATTTAACAGAAGATGTCAAAGCTGAGATCCTGAATGATCCCCTGGATAAAAATGTATTGTTTGGTCCTTCCTTTGCTGAGATTCTTAGAAGGTTGGGCAAAGCGGGAAACATTAGTTCAGGGGTTACCCAGATTTTTAAAATCTTTTTTCTAAAATATAAAATATATTATATATTCAAAATATAACAAAAACTTTCCTTACAGTCCAGGCTCCTTTTTCAGGAAACAGAACTGTTACCAGCAAGGCACAGGCAAACAACATTTCAAAAAGAAATGGCAAGGAGGCTCAAAGTAAAAAAGAGGACCCTTCCAAAACCAAGGATAATCTAAGAAAATTGACTGGCTCTATGTACCTTTATGTGCTTTCCCCTCCCCACCCTGACAATCCTGTAAAGGTTTTCCAGGTCTAGGTCACCAGATAACTTCAGACACCTGGGTTCTGAGAACCATTCAAAAAAGCTACAATTGGCAGTGGGATTCCCTTCATCCAGCCAAATAAACCTCCCTGTTCCTTCCAATTTTAGATCTGATGCTATATCAGGGGCTATAAAGTCTGTTATCCCAGAACTAAGAGGGAATGAATGTTATTCCATGATCTTTCTGGTGACAAAGAAAAAGAACCTGCAGACTTTGCCTACATATTTCTTTCTAGACCTTTGCATCACATTCCAATTTTCATGGAATTTAGGCAATTTTTACATTTTTTTCTGTGCCTTGTTTACATTTTCATTTTCCTGCTTTACCCTTTGGTCTTTCAACAGCTCTGAGTGTTTGCAAAGTGCCTGGCTCATATAATAGCCAATGGCAGGGTGTAGGATATTTATATTTTTCCATATTCAGATGACTGCCTTATTTTTGTAGATTCTTTCACAAGTAGTCATGAATCTCTGGCTTGGGTAAAAAACAAAAAAACAAAAAACAAAAACAAAACCTTTTTCTTACCCTGGGTTTTCTGGTGAGTACAGAGAAATCTTCTGCCATCCAGTCTCACAGAATAGTATTTCTAGGATGCTAGGGATGTCTAATGGACATGTATTTCATGACGGCCTTTCTTCCTCAGGACAAGGTAGATTGTTACAAGGAATAGTTTCTGACATTTTCCATTAAGATTTTGGCATCATCTAGAATACCTACTAGACTGAATCCCAAAACATGGACAACGAATGCCCCCAAAAATGGATCTGTATATACGGAGAGAGCTATTTTCCAGAATATTCCACTTTCTCCTAGATATGAGATCTCGGTGTTAGTATATATATGTTTGAGGGTGTGGAGAGCTTGCTCTTTAAAAGATGTTTAAAGGAGAAGAGCAATGTTTGAGATTTGCTGTTCTCCTGAAGTTTAGATTTTTTTTTGTCTGCCGATACTTGGCACCATGAGTGTCAACATTTCAATAGGGAGCCGACTTTTCTCATGATTCTTTTAGCCAGACATCACATCGGAAATATTTTGTGGTTCATAAAATCAGTTTTGACTCAACACCAGCAGGCTCTTTCATTTCAAATTCCAGTGTAGGGTAGTTGTTTGGAAGGTAAATCAGTTGTCTCTCAACCCAGGTTTTCCTTTTGCCCCTTACAGACCCTACTCTGTCTGTAACCACGTGTGTATCCTACTTTGTTGGGGAGCTAAGTACATGGGGGCGAAAGTCTAGGGCCTCTAGAACAAGTAAGACAAATTAAAGCACATAAGTGCCAAAGAAATGATGACTAACAACTGTTGTCAAATCGCTGACTCATCTTTTGACTGAAGGCCCTCAGGTAGTAATCATAGTGAACACCACAGTGATGTGGTAAATAAACAAACAAGAGGAACCATTTGCTATCCCCTTTGCAGGCTAGCTTTGGGAGTCTGAGTATTACAGACTCAGTTCAGTTTGTCCTTCTGGGCTACCTATACCTCATCAGAGAAAAGCATATTGCTGAAATGCTGAGCAGGACCAGGATATACCGTCTTGAATGGAAGTTGCAACCAAGGGTCTTCCAGGAATTTATACATCTGTGGGGAACTGGTTCAGGTTGCTTGGCGGTGAGACATTTCCCTACAGTACATTTGGTAGGGGACACATGGCTGAAGTGAAATTCTTCAGCAGAGACATATGGCTATTGCAAACTCACTATGTGCATAGAGGAGCATGTAGTGCCATGCCCTTAGCTTCAATAACATAGTGCATGGGGTAGGTGTACATTTGTAGCAGGCAGTTGCTATGGGTTATGCTACACACAAAGAGCTACAGTACTCATTTTGACATCAGATGCAATAACAATATTAAAATACTGTTATGCGGTGAAGATTGATCAATTGGCTGATCACACCTCCTAACAATTTGCACACAGGGCAGATGCCCCTTCACCCTACCCTAGCTATACTACTGGTGTGCCTTAAATAACACACTCATGCCTGGTTCTGCAACATTACAGAATATCTTTTTTTTTTTTTTTGTTCTTTTTTTTAAATAACACACTCTTGCTTGATTGCCTGATGTCAAAGAGTATCTTTTTCTTAAGCAAAACACTCCAGCCTGCATCTGTGACATCACAGAGTATCTGTATGTCTCAGTGAATTCTTAGATTTATTATATCTGATGTAATCCATTCATATCAGGTTCTGGGAGATCAGCCTCATGTTTAAAATAACAGTTGTGTCTGGTTTTGGGATCTCATAGAATACTGTTAGAAAAATGTGTAATAGTAATATGCATGCTTAGTGCATTCGAGGTTTAAAAGGGTTAATCCATTTATTCTGTTCACACTGCATGAATCTGCACAGCTATTAGAAACTTAACAAGAAGCATTTCATTTCTGCTAATGTCATGAAACTTAACAAAGGGATATTCATTTCTGCTTATACCATGAGAAAACATGTAGCTGCTAGAAGCTATTGATAAAGAAAACAATAGATGCATGAAAATTTAAACCGTAGTCAGCATTACTTGTACCAAAGCTAGAAATGTACCTTGAATCTAGACAAAATGTAACACATGTATTAGAGCAGTACAATTGAAGAACTGAAAAGTTGAAATGGACTAAAATAAGCCCAAGGCCAGGTTGTTTTTCTCAAAATGTTTTGCAAAGCAGCAGATAATTTAACTTGGTCAGCAATAAGTCTAGCAACATTTTCTGTAGAACATACAGAAAGCTGTGTCTAACTACGTCAGCAATAGAATGGTAACATTTTCTGTGTGACAGGAAGAGAACTGTATAAGAATAACATACTAATCACCAATAATTCAGACAAACCTTGTGCCTACATGCTTTGTCTCCTTGCTGCAAGTAATAAAGGGTGCCTTGCTTGAACCTAACGTGTATTGGTCTTTGAATTTTTTTCCTTTGACAGATTGGTCCTTCGGACCGGAACCCTCTCTTCACCTCGGATCAGACAGGCCAGGTGGTTGAAACCATACGGGGAAGAAACCAAATCGGTTCTAATTATCTGAAAAGCCCTCCGACTGAATTGTCGTTCAAAAGAGGCCAGCCACTTTCTGATCTGCGACTGAAGGATGGGTCTCTGCGAATTGGTGATCAATCACATGGGCTCAGGTAAGGTGAATCTACTTTTTCTGTTTTCTGTTTTAGATCAGGGACTAGATGTGTATTGTTTTTGTTAGACTGTATTTTTCTTACAAGTCAGGGACAAAAAAGATTACTGTCTTGTCATAGATCAGGAGAAACAGAATAAGTAGGCAGTCATTCTGAAGAGACTATAACAAAATCCGTGGTACCACGTTAAAAAATTAAGAGAAGTTACGTAACACTCAAAGGGTAGAACAAAATGGGTAATAATTGCACAAAAAGACCCCAAAATCCGCTGTTAACAGAAGACGCAAAATACATGCAGTCACAGAGCGCCGATAATATTAAATATTATTCAAAATGGGTTAATAAGTACGAATTCGACGGAAAATTAAAAAAATCCTCGCTTATCAAACTTGTCAAACAGCTCAAAACCGATTCCAAAGGTCAGGTAAAAAAGCAACATCAATTAGGAATTCCTCAGGCACACAGGTGGATTGAGGAAGTAAACCGTAGGGAACAAAAGAACAAAAATTCAGAAACAATGTTTTTAGATAAGGAGGATAATAACTTAGTAATAGCATCAGCACCTTCGCTTCCCTTACCAGAATATGAAGCAAGTGAACAGGTTAGTCCACCCACATGATATCCTGTGGTCACTGAAGATTGAGATATTATGAAAATAAAACTGACTAAAATTAGAGATCCCATCGGGACCAGGTCCCGAACAAAGGCAGGTAACTCAGATGAAGGCATTGAGTTATGGCAAATGGTTAAGAATTCATGATCTATAAGTGAAGAAGAAGAAATATGCCCACTTATAGAAGTACCCAACCCTCAGGCAGGTCAGGACAATCAGGACCAAACTGTTTTAGTGTATAGACCTTGGACTCCGGAAGACATCCGGAAAGCCACTGAGGGAATTACCCATCCAAAAGTTAATTTTATAAAATTCTCAGAAGATTTACAAGGAATGAGGCTGAGTTATAATTTAAACGGAGAAGAGGTAGAAAAGGTAGTTAGACAAACTGTAGGGCCAGATTGGTATATGATTAGTGGGAACTGGAATCCCCGTGACGCTGCACAAAGACCCAACCCACATAGCAGTGCAGAATTAAGACACCAGAGTAAAAGGTCTTACAGACCACATCTCTGAAAAATGAAAACCTAGGGCAGACTGGACTTGCATTAATCAATGCATCCAACAAGAAGGTGAAACTATTGACCGGTATTATGCCAGACTATTAGAGTGTTTTAATAACCACTGTGGAATGCAGGTTCCTGAAGATTAAACACAAGATTACCCATATGAACAGCAGTTAAAGAATGTATTTTTAAAGGACAGTATTGCACCTATAAGCAGTTTTATTACAAAACACATGGTAGATCATCATACAAGCAGGTTACAATCATTACTTGAATATGCTAGGCATGCCGAAAAGGCATTTTAATAGCAAAAAGAAAGCTCAAGTATTTTCTGTAGAAGATGGGGCAGAAGTTTACATAGTACAGTCCGGAAAAAAGGGCAAGAAAAATGCACAGGGAAACAAACAATCTGATCAACGATCAGAGGACTTTGAAAGGTGAAAGAAAAGGGGAGAATGTTTCAAATGCGGTAAAAAGGGACATTTGGCAAGGGATTGCAAGAAAAACAAGAAGGCAACAACGGAAGACAAGGAGGGTCAGGACTGACTATATGATAATCAGGAATCACTAGAAGGGGCTAGCGAAGAAGAGACAAATGAGAATGTGATAGAGGGAGTAGAGGAAGTGCAGGAAGTTAGTGACAATGAAGAAAATGAAATATTAGACCTAGCTTTATTGAGCTTGGAGCTCTATTTAGCAGACACAAAACCAGAAGTTACACTCTTGGTAGAAGGGAGGGAAGTCAAATTCTTGTGTGACTCAGGGGCATCGCGAACCCTGATACATCCCTCCAAACTGCCAGAAAACACAGAGTCACCTGATTACATACTAGTCAAAGCAGCTAATGGACAGCTGTATCAGGAACCTCTCTCCCGTAACATTGCAATAACTGATCCAGTTTCAGGATTGACACAAAAAAGCAAAATTGTTGTTTCTGCAAAATGCCCAGTAAACCTCTTGGGCAGAGACCTCATGCAGCTATTTGGTATAGCAGTAGTCCCAACCATGCAGGGTATGGAAGCACAGCGACAAATTGATACCTTTGCAGTGCAATCGGAGGGTGAAATGTTTTATTGGTACAGCCAGGACTTGGTTACAACTGGTCCAGGGACTGTAACCGAAGAGTTAATGAATGTAGCCATCAGCAAGTTCCCCTCCCTTGACATTGATAAGCAACACCTGTTGCACTGTACCCTGTATTACTGTAATACACCAGGACCTGATAAGGAATATGAGCAAGAATTGTTTAAGAATCATGCAAACAGATTGATATTGCGTAACCTGTACTGGGACACAGAAGTAACAGTGTATCCAGCTGTTCATTGCCCCAGGAGTTCTTTGCACTTTATAAATCTAATCGATTACCACATGTTAGCTTAACCAAGAACAGAAACATAGAATGGGCAGACCTAGGAGAAAAAGTCACAAGATGGGAGAAACAGACAGAACTAGAACTGTCAGAACAGGGAATACAAATACAGAAGTTGAATTGGATAACTCAGACCAACCCAGCTGTGCACTTGCAGTCTGGCGAGGACAGCTGATTGACACTCCTGTTAAAGGAGGAAGAAAATGCCTCACAAAATATACCAGAGACCCTCTGGTCAACAGGAAAATCAGATGTAGGACTCATTCGTACAGCGGGACCAGTTACTATCATGCCAAAATCAGCATTCAGACCACAAAAAAGACAGTATCCCTTAAGAAAAGATGCAGAGGGAGGGATAAAGCCTATTATAGCAGCCTTACTTAAAGGAGGGATACTAGTAGAATCTCCCGATTCACCATGTAACACACCCTTATTTCCAGTTAAAAAGGCAAATGGAGAATGGTGTATGGTCTAAGATTTACAAGCTGTAAATGATGCAGTAATACCAAGGGCACCCACGGTGCCAGATCCACAGACCCTGTTAAATGATTTGAAATCTCAACAGAAGTATTTTTCTGTGGTAGACATCAGCAATGCGTTCTTTTCGATACCGATACACCCTGATAGCCAGTATTGGTTTGCATTCACATTTCAGGGGAAAATGTATACATATACGCGACTACCACAGGGATATTGTGAAAGTCCAATGATATTCTCACAAAAAATGGCAAGCAACCTGGCGGGATTCACCCCACCAAGAGGCAGTCAGATTTTACTTTATGTTGATGACATCTTGCTGGCAGCCCCCACCCAGCAGGATTGTAGAGAAGATACTATAGCACTTCTACAATTTTTAGTCGCTGAAGGACATAAGGTAAATAAAAGTAAACTACAGCTTTGGAAAAAACAAGTCAAATACTTGGGATATGTAATATCCAAGGAAGGTAGAACATTAAATGAGGACAGAAAAATAGCAATTTTACAAGCACCAAAACCCACTACCAAGAAGGAAACGATGTCCTTCCTGGGTACAACTAATTTTTGCCAGAGCTGGATTCCAAACTATGCTTTGGAAACTGCACCTCTGACTGACCTTATATATAAGAAGCCTATGGCAGTGCAGGATTTGTTACAATGGACACCAGAGGCTGAATATGCTTTCTGCAAACTGAAGCAGTTAATAGCGTCTTCATTAGTTCTGGGATAGTCAAACTACCATAAACGTTTTTTCCAAACTGTAGATTGTAAACAGGGTTACATGACATCAGTACTAACACAACTGCATGGGGATAAGCAACGCCCCATTGCTTACTATTCATAACAACTAGACCCAGTGGCACGATCCTTACCCCACTGTGTACAAGCAGTAGTTGCAGCTGCAATGGCAGTACAGGCTTCAGCCTCAGTAGTCTTATTCCACCCTCTCACTTTGAGAGTACCTCATGCAGTTGCGATTATTTTACTACAAGAAAAGGTGGCATATCTTTCCCCTGCTAGGCATCTTTCCTGTATGACTATATTGTTGAGCCAACCTCATATGACAATTGAGTGATGCACGACTTTGAACCCTTCCACTCTGCTCCCGACCCCTGCAGATGGCACACCGCACCGCTGCCTGCAGGTAATTGAGCAAAAGACACTACCTAGAAAAGATCTCACGGATGTCCCCTTGGATGATGCCAAGGTGACATACTACATGGATGGCTCATGCAAAAGGGGTCCTGCAGGACAGAACCTAGTAGGATATGCAGTAGTTTCTGATACTGGGATTATAGAAGCAAAACCTTTACCACACAACTTATCTGCACAGGCAGCAGAATTGATCGCCCTGACACGGGCATGTACCTTAGCAAAGGGTAAATGTGTAAACATTTTTACTGATAGCCAGTACGCTTTTTGTACTGTACATGTTTTTGCGCAACAGTGGAAAAAATGGGGAATGATAACATCTACTGGCAAACCTATCAATCATGCACAGTTTATTTTAGATCTTTTAGAATCTATTCAGTTACCTCAGAAAGTAGCCATTTGTAAATGCACAGCTCACACCAAGCAACAAGATAGGATTTCAAAAGGTAATGCAAGAGCTGATACAGCTGCAAAGCAAGCAGCCACAGAAGTATTTCTTTTAAATGAGGAATTACAACCCTCTGAGATTTTAGATATAGAAATGTTAAAAACAATGCAGACACTCACTATGCAAGCTGAAAAACAATGATGGATAAAACGAGGATCAATTCTCGAAAAGGGGCTGTACATCTCTAAAGAAGGGAAACCGATACTACCTTCTAATCTGTTTCGCTATGCAGCTTTGTTGAGCCATGGGCAGTGCCATGTCTCAACAGGGGGGATGGTACAGCTGGTGAACCAGGTGTTCACAAAGTATGGATTTACAAACTACTCTAAAACATTTTGTTTGACGTATCAGATTTGTAACAAACATCATGCACAGGGGGGCAATAAAGCCCAAGCAAAGGAGTTTCCCTACACCACCATATCCGTTTCACACTATCTGTATGGATTTCATAGAACTGAACAAATGTGAAAATAAGAAGTATTGTCTTGTCATTGTAGATATGTTTTCCAGATGGGTGGAAGCCTTTCCAACAAAAAAATCCATATGCAGCTACGGTGGCAGAAATACTTGTCAAGGAAGTCATTCCTAGGTTTGGTATTCCGGAAAGGATCTACAGTGACAATGGTACACACTTTGTAAATCAAACCATACAGCAGTTGAGTAAGCATTTTGGTATTTCTTTAAAAAATCATTGTGCATACCATCCACAATCTGCAGGGCTAGTTGAAAGGCATAATGGTATATTAAAAAACAAATTGAGAAAATTAATAGCTGAGACAGGAAAAAAATTGTTATACTGTTTACCCCTGGCACTGTTGAGCATGAGAACTGTCCCTATAGCAAAAGGATTGACTCATTTTGAAAAAAATATTTGGAAGGGCTTATTATACACCCCAGTGGAAACTTATCATGTCATCAGACCAGGAAGCTGATTTCACACTAGCTGAATATATGAGAAGGTTAATGAATTCTAAACATCTGTTGCAGTCAAATTCTGTTTCAGATAGAAAACAAACCAAGACATCAGAAATGGCAGTGACACCTGGAGAGTGGGTGTGGATTAGAAATATCAAGAGGAAGAACTGGTCATTGTCAAGGTGGGAAGGTCCCTACCAGGTGCTTCTTTCAACACCCACTGCAGTCAAGATAGCAGAGCGAGCTTCATGGATCCACATGATGCACTGAAAACTAGTTAAGAACTTTGAACTGGACAAAAATCTTACCTCTCCATCGGGGCCCTCAGCACAAAGTCTGGCTACAAAGGGGGGTCAGATCAATAGGACTGATCCGTCTCAACCCCAGTGAAGAAACCATCGGTGCTGAAGGTCCTATTAGGGCAGAGAGTAAGAGCACATGTCTGAAATAAAGATGATAGAATCCAGTAAGATCCAAATGCACCTATTCGGAAGAGTCGGAGAGAACAGAAATGCAGAACAACCATTTCCTCAGAGGTATTGTATAACCATCCTGTTGACTGTACTAGTGAAAATAATCTTTTTGTTGTGGCCATTCCTTTTTCCAGCCACACAAACTGAACTGAACAAGCATGCAGAGTGGCACGCAGAGTGGCACCCAAACTTCAACACTTACCAGGCAATCATATGTGTATGCTGAGACCTTCAATGTTTCAAATTGCTGGATTTGCACAGCTTTGCTAACAGCATATGGGGGGTTACTGTTAACTTCAGTTCCCCTAGGAGCCAACAAGACCTGGGAAAACTTAATTTATGATACATCAGATGTTACATCACAAGATAAAGTAGCATTGCACTTGTCTGTTCGACAGAAGGGGACTGTGTGTTTTTACAAAAATGATACAGTTCAGGTGGGTTGGAGCAATTGCAATGTGACTGTTCCCTATAGATGCTACAATAAAATTGATAACATAGGATCCTATTGCAGCACAAGTTATGATTCATTTGTTGAACTGATGCATAGGACAGCTGGTGAAATAAAACATAATGCTGACCTTTATAGACAACTGTCTATAATAGACAAAAAATGTTTCATCCAGAGCCAGGACATAGTAAAGTTACTACCAAAGTAGAAGATTGTTACTTTGTATGTGGTAGGAAAGCATATAAGTGGTTACCTGAGAAATGGTCCGGCAGTTGTTATTTGGGGTGCCTGGTTCTGGCCATACGACACACAGCAGTTTTTCCTCAAGGGAGAATTCGGAATGTTCGATGAGAAATCAAGAAGCCTGTCAATCCAGTGGGGCAAATCAATGCATGCTGGAAAAACCATCATGCTGTGGGCTTAGGGAAAAATGGACTATCACAAATGGACTTGAGTGATACTGTTATCTCATGGGCAGGTGTACTGCCAGCATATGGAGCAACAAAATCAATCTGGGAACTGAGAAAATTGTCTAAACTTCTCAAAATAATGAGCAATGCAACCTTTTCTGCCCTAGAATTGGCGACTGATGAACTGACTGCCATGAGAACAGTGGTGCTTCAAAACCGCATGGCTCTTGACTTCACCCTAGCGGCGAGAGGAGGTACATGCGCTTTAATCCAGGAGGAGTGCTGTTTGTATATTCCTGACCACAAACACGAGATAGACAATCATCTTGAGGTAATTCAGCAGGTGTCAGCCATGACCAAACCAGGACCAAATCCATTGACGGACTTTTTCCAGAAATTGTTTGGGGGGTGGGGCAGTATCCTAATGAACATCCTGATTGCCATCTATGTAGGAATGATCCTACTGGTGGTATGTGTGTGCTGCTGCATCCCCTGCATGAAAAGACTTTTTAAAGGCTTTATAGACATGTCAGTTTCAGAAACCTTATACCAAGGTGCTGAACTTGAAGAATTGCTGAAAAACTGAAAATGCTTTCATAAGTTTAAACTGAATGACTCTCTTAACTGCAAATCCTGAGTAGGAAGAGGTTAGGGGAAGAAAAAAAAAACTGTTTATGCTTATCTCGAAAGTAGAATAAAAGTATTAAAAGGGGGGAAATTTTAGAAAAATGTGTAATAGTAATATACATGCTTAGTGCATTCGAGGTTTAAAAGGGTTAATACATTTATTCTGTTCACACTGCATGAATCTGCACAGCTATTAGAAACTTAACAAGAAGCATTTAATTTCTGCTGTCATGAAACTTAAAAAAGGGATATTCATTTCTGCTTATGCCATGAGAAAACATGCAGCTGCTAGAAGCTATTGATAAAGAAAACAATAGATGCTTGAAAGTTTAAACCGTAGTCAGCATTACTTGTACCAAAGCTAGAAATGTACCTTGAATCTAGACAAAATGTAACACATGTATTAGAACAGTACAATTGAAGAATTAAAAAGTTGAAGTGGACTAAAATAAGCCCAAGGCCAGGTTGTTTTTCTCAAAATGTTTTGCAAAGCAGCAGATAATTTAACTTGGTCAGCAATAAGTCTAGCAACATTTTCTGTAGAACATACAGAAAGCTGTGTCTAACTACGTCAGCAATAGAATTGTAACATTTTCTGTGTGACAGAAAGAGAACTGTATAAGAATAACATACTAATCACCAATAATTCAGACAAACCTTGTGCCTACATGCTTTGTCTCCTTGCTGCAAGTAATAAAGGGTGCCTTGCTTGAACCTAACGTGAACTGGTCTTTGAAGTTTTTTCCTTTGACAAATACTGTATCTTAAATAACACACTCCTATCTGATTGTCTTGTATCATAGAGTATCTGTTTCTTAAATACCATAATCCTGTCAAGTGTCTATGTTTTAAATAATTTACTCCTGCTTGTTTTTTTGAGATTACAGAGTATGAGTGCCTTAAATAACTCACTTCTGCCTGGTTCTGTGACATCACAGAGTATGAGTGCCTTAAATAACACACTTCTGCCTGGTTCTGTGACACCACATAGTATGAGTGCCTTAAATAACACACCTCTGTCTGGTTCTGTGACATCACAGAGTATGAGTGCCTTAAATAACACATTTTGTCTGGTTCTGTAACATCACAGAATACCTGTGTTTGAAGTAACCAACTCCTAGTCTGGTTCTGAAATTGCCAAAGAACATCAGTATTTTAAATAACACACTGGGACATCACAGAGCTTGTTGTGCTTTAAATCATACAATCCTGTCTGATTCAGCAACATTATAGTATATCTGTTTTTTTTAATTACATACTCTTGTTTAATTCTCTGATGTCACAGAGTATGTGTAGCTTGAATAACACACTCCTGTCAGGTTCTCTGACATCTCAGCATATGTCTTGTTCTGGGAAGTCACAGTGCATCTTGTGTTTTAAATAACCAGTTTTGCCCATTTCTTGTTTTAATAACACACTCTTCTCCAGTTCTCTGGTGTCACAGAGTATCTGTATCTTCATCAGCACAATTGCTCTGGTTCTGTGACATCACAGTGTATTTGTGTCTGAAGTAAAACTGCCTGGTTCTATGAGATCAGAGTACATATGTCTGAAATAACTCTCTATTGTCTGACACTGGGATCTCACAGACTGTCTGTGTTTTACATAACATACTCCTAACTGGTTCTGTGGCATCATGGAGTATTTATTTCTTAAATAACATAGTTGTGTGTTACTGTGATATCACAGAGTATCTTTGTCTACAATAACACCATCTTGTTTGGTTCTGTGACATCACAGAACACTGAGGTCTGAAATAATCCACCACTGTTTCGTTCTGGGACATGGCAGAGTATCTACATTTCAAATGATACACGTTTGCGTGGTTCTGGCATATCTCAGAACATGTGTTCCTTAAGTAACACTCATCTGTTTGGTTTTGCAGCATTACAGAATATTATTATTATTTTTTTTTAATACTACACTCTTGTGTGATTCTATGATGTCACAGAGTAACTGTCTTAAATAACACATTCCAGTGTGATTCTGGGACATCAGAGAGTAGTTGTGTCTTAAATAATACGCTCCTGTCTGGTTATGGAACACAACAGTGTATCTGTGCCTTAAATAACACTATCTGGTTCTGTGACATCACAAAGCACCTATGTGTGAAGTAACCCATTCCTGACTGGGTTTGAGATGTCACAGAGTATTTCTGTTTTAAATAATCCAGTTGTACCTTAAATACTACACTCCTGTCTGGTTCTGAAACATCACAGAGTACTTTTTTTTAATAACACACAATTGTTTTTGTGGTAGAGTCATCATTATCATCACGACTATCAACTCCTCATTTTCCCATTTTCTGTATGGCGTTGGAGGTGTCTACTGCTATCATCTCACTTGATTCTATGCTGTCGCAGGTCTTTTCTCACACAATCCACCCATCTCTTTGCTGGATGCTCTTGTATCATCTTGCCTTCTATCTTGCTCTCCCACATCGTCACCAATTCATGGCTGTCTTTCCTGCAAATATGCATACCCCTACAATCTAGTCTCTTTGATTTTCTCTGCAGGCTTCTGCTCTGATGGCCTCATTTTTTTGTCTGTCCAACAGTATGCATCTGACTACCCATTTCAGGCACATCATCTCCATCACCAGTACCTTCCTCAACTACTCTGCCGTCATTGCTCAGGTTTCTGTACCATACAGTAGTACTGGTCTCATTAACATGTTTTACTCTTCACCTTCCTTGGCATTTTTCTGTCATACGCTATCCCTGACACTCTGTGCCAGTCGACTGCAGCCCTTTGATTCCAGCCTTGACCTACTCAGTTACATTTTACTTCTCCTCAGTCCTCCATACAAAATACTTGAAGCTGTGAACCTGTTCCACTATATTCTTATCTACCTTAATTTCCATCTTCTTCTGGTTTTCCCCATTTGCTGCCATGGCAACTGTCATGTCTGTACTCAATTTCATTCCATGTACCATTAGTTTTGTATTCTATTCCTCTTTTCTGTTCAGACTCTGCTTGTTACGCCACATCATCTGCATACAACAAACTGTTGGTTAATGTAGTCCAGCAGTAGTTGGAGCAGCAGTGGGCTTGGATCTGAGCCCTGCTGAACCCCACTCTCATTGGAAAAACCCACTGTGAATCCAAACACTGTTTATATGTCTATCATTGGGTCCTTGTACATGGCCTGCACTAATTTTACCAATGCTTCTGGGACTTTGAACCATCACTGTACTGCCTAACATAGCTTTCTTGAGAATTTGTCATATGCTTCCTCCAAGTATAGGAATGCCCAGATGGATGTTTTCCTCATTTCTAGCTTTTTTCCACTATCTGTGTCACTGCAAATATTGGGTTGGTTGCTCTGTATTCTGATCTGAATTTGAACTGCTCATCTCACATCTTACTTTTTTATCTGTGTATTCATTTATCAGTCAACCTCTCTGGTACTTTTATGGAGTGCAACATGAGTTTTATACCTCTGTATTGCCCACAGTTGTGAATGTTCCCTTTATTCTTGTACACTGACTGGAACTAGAATGCTTATTCTCCAGTCATCAGGGATATAGCTTTCTCTCTATACTGCTATAAATAGCTTTAGAAGCTATTTTTCCCCTGAAACACCTGACATCTTGATCATATCATCTGTGACCTCATCTGAACCTGCTGCTTCCCTGACTTTTTTTTCCATAGTGCTGTTCTTACATCTCCTAGGGTGGGATCTTCCTCTTTCGTCAATGACTGTGCTTGGGGAAGTATTGCTTCTGTGTGGTGCTGGAAATACTCTATCTATCTGCCTGGTTCTACTTTATTTAACCGAAAGCTGATATCAGCGAATGCAAATCCATCGACACAAATGCATCGAACCACGAAATAAGCGAACTCACAAAACCATGAAATTACCGCAAAATTTGAAATGTGGAAGTGTTTTGGTTGGCCCGTCTGAGCTACAGATCTGTAAGGTAAGTGTGCGATAGTTACGGACATTAGGGTGCAGGTTAAGGTAAGTGCATAGATAGGTAATGTAAAATGGGTAATGTATTTAATGTTTAGTGTAGGGTTTGAGGTAGGGGCTTGGTTAGTGTATGTGTGTGGTTTATTTTGTTTGGGTATAGCTCCGTTGGGTAAGTGTGTGGTAGTTACTGACCTTAGGGTTAGGGAGGGGTTAAGGAGAGTGCATAAATAGTGGTCTATGTGGGGTTTAGTGCAGGGTTAAAAGTAGGGTTTTGGTTGGTGTATGTTTGTGGTTTATTTATTTTGTTTGGGTGGGTAGTGTGTTTCGGGCAGTGGGGTTGGCCGAGTATGACAAATCGGTATTTTGAGTTTCGCGGTTTTGTGAGTTCGCTCATTTCGCGGTTCGATGTATATGTGTCGATGGATTTGCATTCGCTGGAATCAGCTTTCGGTTAATTAAAGCAGACCCATCTGCCTTTGATGTTCAATGTCCCAGAAAATCTGTGCTTTAAATAACACATGTCTGTGTGGTTCTCTGACATCACAGACTTACATGTGTCTTAAATAAGATACATCCTTCTAGTTCTGTAACATCACAGTGTAACTGTGTCTTAAACAACACAATCGTGTCTATGGTTGTGATATCACAGGGTATCTCTTTATTAAATAACACAATCATGTTTGGTTATGTGACATCACAGAGCACATGGGTCTGTAGTAAACAAATCCTGATTAGTTTTGGGATGTTATAGAGTATCTATGCCTTAAATAACACTTGTCCCTGGTTCTAGGACATCACAAAGTATGTGTCTCTTAAATAATGCACTCTTGTTTAGCTCTACAACTTTGCAGAATATCAGTTTTAGTAGCATGGTCCTGTCTGATTTTCTGATGTCACAGAGTGCCTGTGTCTTAAATAACACAATCTTGTCTGGCTGTGTGAAATCATAGTGTACTGGCATCTGAAGTAACCCACTACGGTCTACTTCTGTGACATCACAGAATATGTGTGCCTTAAATAGCACAATCTTTTCCAGTTCATTGCTATCGCAGGGTATCTCTGTTTTAAATAATACGGTCTTGTTTGGTTCCGTGATATCATATAGTGCCTATGTCTGAAGTAACCCAGTCTTGTCTAGTTCTAGGATGTCACAGAGCATCTATGCCATAAATAACACACTCACATCCAGTGGTGGATTAAGTGTACCTTGGGCCTGATCTGTTTTCAAAACATGACTCCCCCTACACACATCTTTAGAATAATGCATGTGTTCTTTTGGATTCACCTTCCTGATTGTTTTAAATTATGTTACTAGTACTCTGTGTTAATGCCAGACAGAATATCAGTTTTAACTACTTGCAGATACACTTCGCAGTCTGATGTTGTAGTATCACAGTAATATGCAACAATGGCTGCATAGTGGATGCTGAAGATCCAACTGTTCTGATCATCATTTCAAGTAATGCAGACTGTATGGTCCTTTACAACTGTTGTTGGAGGCTATGAAGAAGTTAGTGCAAAAATATATTACTAAAATACAGTATGTTTAGACTAGCTCCAGGATTCAATAAACTCCATGTAGGGTCTGTGTGAAGCCTACATGGAGTTTACATGTTTGTGCGGAGGTACGAGGTGAGTGGTAGCATTTCTGTATGGGGAACCTAAGCTAGGTTTTGTGGCTGACAACAGTATTGCTGGCCAGGAAACCATGTAAGGGAATGTGGATATCAATTCTGTGTAAAGCAGAGCACCTATAGTCTGTAGATTTGCACGGAATACCACAATGATCAGTATGGCTTCACAAATAGTTGTCAGTCTGTTTACAGTTGAGATATGCATACTTAATTTGATACAACTCTATAAAATACCAAAAAAGCTATATTTAACTTTTAATGTTACAATAATACTTGCACTCCCGATTACTGGCAGCTGTGGAAACAAAAACAGAACAGAACAGAACAGAAGACCATTATGAATACCAGTCTTGCTTATATTCAGCTTTTAAGTCTTACATGTACTCTCTGTAGTTGATACTTACACAGGTGTGGGATGTCTGCAGTCCTAAATTCCTTGACCCAGCTGTTGAGGGTATCCCCCTTCCTCCTCCATAAGTCATTGAAATGATGCCTACATTGGTCACCAGTGTGTTGGATACTGAAGGCACTGAATACAGCCCGGGCTAAACTATCCCAAGCCTCAGACTTGTACTGGGAGCCAGAATAGCCCCCCCCCCCCACAGAAGCCTTTGGCTCTGGTTCTGTACAAGGTGTGCAATAAAAATCTTCGACTCCTGGACTTCCACCTCTATGCTCTAAATCTGACACCCTGCCCACAAACACCTGCCATGTCTGCCTTGGATCTAGAGCAATGGACACTGATGCATTCCTAGTTATCGCATTTACTTGGCATGCACACACTATTTGAAAATGTTGCTCTGTGCTTACCATCGTGCAGACATGGTGCTTGGCAGTACACACCCCAGAGCACCCTGTTTGCATGACGGTAAGCGGTGCAAAAGACTGCCAAGTAGTGAGGCATTACATAACTGCAGTTGCAATTTCAAGTTTATTGGATGTACAGACAGTTGTGTATGTGTGTTACGCACATGTGAAGGCCATGCCAGTCCAGATAGCAGAATTATACTTACAGGAAAATAGTACACAGTACACCCACAGTCATACATCTGATAATAAATGCAATACTGCATAGATAAATAAATAACTGACACAATAGTTATGTCTCAGCCCTCATACATATAATTAATAGCAGCTTAACTATGTCAAGTGTTATAAGTGAGAGCGACTATAATGCGAAGTGGAACAACAGTAAGAGTGTATGGAATATCCTGTATTTGAACCTAGGACCATGTGTATGTCAGTCCTATACTTGCACCTGTTGCCACAAGAAGGTTGAGAAAGCACTTGTCTATGTTGCAGTTCATTGCTATAAACTACAGTGTCACAACAGTAAAATAAAGGTTGTACACCCTGTACTAGAACCCAGGACCATTTGTACTCCAGCTCTAACTTATACCTGCTGCCTCAGGATTAGTTACATGACATTCCCTATTTTACTACTCATTCTTAAAGTCACGCTGTTAATTGCTGTGCAACGTCACTTAGCGGGTTTGTGTGATGCCCGGTAGTATTAATTGAATGCATCCGGTTTCTATTTTTGTCTGTCTGGTTCCTGTCTGCTTTCTGGGTGGTCCAGTTGTCCAATTTGTGCACTGCTGCACTTTGGACAAATGAGATAAGCACAGTCAAACCTGACATTCATTTTTTTCCATGTCCCATGTTTGCACTAACTGGCGAATTGCACAAATACTGCCCCCCCCCCAAAAAAAAGAAAAAAAAAAAAAAGGGAGAGGTAGTTGAAATGAGGAAAAGCAATCTATGACATACACACTAGAAAATGTTACAACACATAAGATATTTCTACTATTTCTGCTCTATTTCACTAACTCTCTCAGCTAGACTTTTCCTCTCTCTCTTTAATAGTACCTTTACTCCCTCTCTTCTGTAGCCTGCCCCCTTTTTTGGGTACCAGTCACCACATTTAAGTAACTGGCCACTAGGTGGTGCCTTACCACAAGCCTTTCTGAATCACACATACTATTTTTAGCTCCCCATTAGACCTCCTATATTAAGTTTTTTTTTTACTTAGGCTTTTATCTGACTTATTTCTTTTCCACCTTCCCTCCCTTGACCTTGGTTACCTCCAATTCAACCACACTCTTACCCTCTGACAAAGTGTACTTTCCTCTTATTAGCCTCTTAACCCATTTCTACATTCTCTCACTCTCTGACTTACCTGCTGTATTCTCCCACTCTATAGATTGTCATCCTCAGTAGTCCACTCTCTTGTCTCTACATGCTCTGTTCACCCTTCGGGCTCACTCCACTCCCCTACCCTGCCCCCAATTCCCACCCGCCACAGCAGTCCTACACTTATACCTCCATAAACACACCCCCCACTATCATACTCCAATCACATAATCATCCTGGCACACCCAGCCTCAAGCTCTCAGAACACACCCACTAATAATTTATCTCTAATCCAGCCTCAAGCTCTTAAAACACACCCACTGATACTTTATCTCTAATCCCCTTAGAAGATATACTCCACCCACTGCCACTCAGCTTTTACCTTCCTATAATTCTTGACTGAACTCTTAATTCCCACCTCTCTAACACCTACTGCACTCTCCTCAACTATGTCTTTCCAATGCCAAATATTAGTAGTACTCTCTCTCCTACCTATTCTAACTACCACTTACCTCTTAACCTCCTATGAACAACCCCTAATCTCTACCCTTACCTTCCCTTCCAAACACACTCTATCACCTTCACTAGCTGTATCTACAAACTTCCTTAATGTCATATAGAAACCCAGCTACTTTCTAGCTAAATATCACAGTGTAATACACATCAAATATACCATCCTAAATAATAAAAAATTATTTGACTACCATTGTAAGCTCATCCAATTCAACAACTTTATATTACTCCACTCCCTAATAGACAGAGACATTCATCCTAACCCTGGTTCTAACCCTTCCCTACTCACCACAAACTGCAACCAATGCAAAACAATCCCCTTACCTTCAAACAAACCCTCCAATTCACTCTCTATAGCACATCTAAACATACGTAGTATCTGCAACAAAATACCTCTAGTTCATGCCCTTCTGGATGTACAGCAGTTTGACATCCTTTGTTTATCAGAAACATGGCTTAAACCCACAATTAAAGACAATGAAATCATTCCCCCAGGTTATAGCATCATTCGTCGCGACCGCACAAACAAAAATGGTGGAGGGGTAGCAATTCTCTACAAAGCAGAACTACAAATTAGCAGTCTAAATCTTAACCTACCCTCAGATAATAGTGCAGAAATAATTATCTCTAAACTACAGCTTAACTCACACAAATCCATAAACATCATCTGCTCCTATCTTCCCCCAGGAAATAACCACAGTATACTCGAATACATTCTAAATTGGCTTTCTTCTAACCTCCCTCAAGAAACCATAGTCCTTGGTGACTTTAACATAGACTGGAAATTGTGCAGCTGCACTAACCCCACCACCCTGATCAACCTGTATGGTTTCTCACAAGCTATAAACTCCCCCACCAGAATAAATAAACTGAACAATAAAGAAACCACCTTAGATTGGATACTTACAAATAACCCACGACAAAGATACACAACAGGAACCCTTCCAGATGACCTAAGTGACCATTCACTAATATATATTATCAAACATAAAACAAACCTAACTATCCCTATTAGTGTCAGAACAGTCCGTACCAAAAAAACATTTTGACCCCAAACTGTTCCAAACTGAACTTAAACAATGTAACTGGTCACCTCTAAAATCTCTCCCTATAAATAAAGCTGTTGAATACTTCAATACCACTTTCTTAGCAGTCCTGGACCATCATGCCTCAATACACGCTATTAGAAACAAAACTAAACCAGCCCAATGGCTCTCAAATAATACTAGGAAACTAATCCTTTGCAGAAAGAAATCTTGGGCTAAATGGTGTAACACAAAGGATACTATTGATCACTAAACCTTTAGACAACAAAGAAATATTACGAAAAAAGCCATCCTACTAGATAAAAAGAACTTCTATCTCCAGCTTCAACAATCCTCCCTTAAAGAACCACAAAAAATTTGGACTAGTATTAACAAACTTCTATACCCAAGCAAAACTGTCACACCTAATCCTCTAGGCTCCAACCCTGACTGCCCAACACAAACAGCCAACACCTTTAACTCTTTCTTTACTACTTCTATACTGAATATTGCAAACCATTTATCCCCTGACACCTCTAATCTGCCTATTCCTAATACCATTCCTCCCCCATTATTCCACCTAGAACCAATACCCACATCCTATATCTGTTCCCTAATCCAAAAACTAAAACCCACTACCCCCTCAGCTGATAAACTCCCATCAGAATTCCTGCAAAAAGAAGCTAAAGCAGTTGCTTATCCCATCTCCATACTGATCAATAGAACCTTATAGGAAGGCACTATCCCATCTATTTGGATAATTTCCTACATTATTCCTCTTCACAAAGGTGGAAACTCTAATGATTTCTCCAACTATCGCCCATAGCTCTCCTCTCTCCAATTGCTAAAATAATGGAGAAATGTATTCACAAACAATTACTTAACCACCTTCTCCATCACAATCTACTAGCTAACTGTCAACATGGTTTCCGTCCATTCCATAGTACCACCACAGCCTTCACTAACTGTATCAACAAAAATCGCAACAATAACATTCTTTCCTCTGCATTCTTTGTTGACCTATCTAAAGCCTTTGCCATGGTTAATCACCAACTCCTCCTACACATATTGAAGTCCCTCTCACTTGACATTCTTGCTATGAACTGGTTTACATTCTACCTTGAAAACAGACAACAGGCAGTTCTCTGGCAAAATCATCTTTCAAATTTCCTTCCTATCTCACTAGGTGTTCCTCAGGGTTCCATATTAGGCCCACTACTGTTTTTCATTTTTATAAATGACCTTCATCTATCCGCTCCACTCTCTACCTGCATTCAATATGCAGATGACTCTACTATAATTTGTTCAGCCACATCCCAGACCGAATTTCATTCTCTTACACAAAAAGCTTTCAGCACTGTAGAACAATGGTTCTCTAACTGTTGTCTTCTCTTCAACCCAAAAAAACTAAACTTTTACTCTTTACACCTACCCATATATCCACCCCTCTACATTTCACTCTTACATCCAATAATGGCACCCTTATTTCTCCTGACCCCACCACCAAACTCCTAGGAATTACAATTGATAATCACGTAAACTTTGACACCCACATAAATACTACAATAAAATCAATTAACAGAAAACTAGGATCCCTCTATAGAATCAAACCTTTCCTTACATCAGAAGCTAGGACCGCAATAGCTAGAACCCAATTAATCTCCACCCTATTCTATGCTTCTCCCATATATACTAACCTTTCTAAAAATAACCTCAACAAACTGGCTATATCATATAACAATACTGCGAGATTTGCCACAAACTCACCTTTCAGGACTCATCACTGTCTGAATCTAAAACAACTGGGCTGGCTAGAACTCCTTAATCAGCTATGATTTAACCAACTTACAATAGCTCATAAAACCCTATACCAACCCAGCAACACTCCAATCCTCTCTGCCCTCATTATGCCATATAATAGCCTCATGAATTTACGCTCCTCTAACAAAATGTTGATTAATACTACCTTATCAAAAAACTTAGCAGGTGACTCCTTATTCTCTAACTACGTTGGTAAAGTATGGACTCAACTACCACATGATCGTACATCTCAGACTTCTCTCCCACTCTTTAAAACTAATCTAAAACTTTTTATCAATAACCACTGGTTATGCTCTTGTACCAACCCTGACTAACTGTTATCCTTAACTAACTGTTCCACTCCAAAACCACTATATTCCTACCAAGAAACCCTCTATATACTACACTCTATACATTAACCTATATTTACTTAAATACTAATGTCTCTGAGTCTCGACTACTATTTTCCTTATTTGTCTATTTAAGTCAATTTTTCTATTTTTCATGTAATATTTAAGTCAATTTTTTCTTCTATTTTTTTATGTAAACTTTTTTTTTACTCAATTTTGTATTACTGTCTTTTGATGCCTTTTGTAATCATTTATGTTACATTTTAAATTTTTGTAAGTTTTTTTTCTCTGGAGCTTTTCTCCCCAGGCCTCTACTGAAAATGGACATGTATCCAGTTGGACTAACCCGGTCAACAAATGTAAAATAAATAAAAATAAATAAAAATATGGATTTGAACACTCACTCCAATGCAACTTCAGAACACAGAGTGGGTGCCTTATCCATCTTTGCCACACAATCAGATTTGCAGCAAAGAAATGAACTCAGTCTGCATACAACCAACTGCAACAGCATCTTCAGTGATATCAAACCATGCAAGTGTTATTTGTACATTTATTCATTTTGGATGTAGTGCACCTAGTGATCACAACACCTGTCATAATTATTGCTTGCAAATACACATCTTTGTCATATTTCTGTGTTTGTTGGCCATTCTTCATTTATCTGAGCAGTAATCTGGGACATGCAGTGTGCAAGCCATTCTATATCATTGATCTTAAAATGTGTGAGGATATTAAGTGGAAATAATATCATATGCAGTTGCCAACAAATGAAGGGCAGCTTGGATGTTAACGAACACAACCTGTGACTTGTGTGCTGATTACTTACATTTCCAGCCTTACATCTAACACTTTGTAGATCTAACCTGACACACCCAGTGGAAGTAAGGTAGCCTGCAGTGCTGTTGGGTTTCCTTCTCCCAGCCACTAATCATTCACATTTGCAATCCATCAAAACCAAACACTGAGGGAGTGCCAGAACTATGTTTACATCTCCTACACAGATTCAAGTATTTGGGATTCAGCAATTCTAATGAGTTCACACCTCATTTGAATATTCACCGTGCTAACAGCCATGAATCTACACCATATAAAAAGGCAACCATGTAGCTAGGCTAACCAATGGTGAGGAGAGTTGTTTATGTTGGGAAGACTGCACATATGGGCAGCAGAGTGGTGCAGCAATTAACATTGTTGTGTCACAGCAAGAGGTTTTCTGGGTATGATTCTCAGCTGAGGTGTCTTTTGTGTGGAGTCTGCATGTTATCCCTGCATTTGTGTGGGTTTCCTCTGGGTGCACCGGTTTCCTCCCACATTCCAAAGACATGCATCTGGAGTATTACTTCCCAGGGCTCCACTGAAAATAGGCTCTGTCCCAGTCAGACTTTCCCAGGAAACTAATGTTAAAAATAAATAATAAAATAAACATACGCTATTTCTTCAGGATATATCTGTACAGAGGAGTACTGAACTTCAGAAGGTATGCCTCCATTTTGTCAGCTACATACTGCATATGCTGGAATGTATGTAAGAAAAATCTAAAGCAAAGGCTTTTACATTGTATCTGTATACATTAGTTAGAAGTGTACTGATGGCATGGGCATGTTTGCCAGACAGTTTCAAAGATATACTTGATTGCCAATACATGAAAATGGAATGCTGTGTGATAAATATGTACAAATGTTTCAGGGACAGTTCCTTTGATGGCACTTTTAGCATTTCAAAGATGATTTGTTAGCAAAACATGTTATTTTTCATCTTCTTTTGGGGGGAGTAAAGGTGAGTTACTGTTATGGCACAGATAATGATAGACTGTTTTTTGTGGGGGGGGGGGCAAAGGTAAGTTACTATTATGGCAAGAAAAACAATATATTTCCCTTGTTACTCTCCTTGTTTTGCATCCTGCCTGTTCACATTTCACATCTGTAGACTGTTGTATGTTTCCCCAGGGAGTAATAAGGAGTGGCTCCCTCTTCTGTTTTATCTGGAAACACTTATTCTATACTGATCTGATACTTATGTGTATTATCCTTCTGTTGTCTTTTAGGACACCTTGGAGTATGGCACCCAGGCATGTCAATCCTCAGAGACCCCCCCTTCACTGATGCTGAGAACCAGGTGATAGTGGATGCCTTTTGGCAACATGGTGCTTTTCTGTTGGAAAGGGGATGGGGAGATATGGCATGTAAGATGCAAATTTGGCAACAGATAATTGCTGATCTGAATGCCATGGGTGGCCATGACAGGACATATGCGCAGGTACTCCACAGGGCTACTAACATGATCACATCTGCATGGAGGACAGCAGCCACAGTGCACTATGACCAGATGGGTACCAGAGAGGCCCTGCTAGGGAACCACCACTAACACCCAATGAAGAGTTTCTGGCCAATATCAGGGAAATAGACAGCTAACAGGAGAGTGCAGTACAGCATGTCCTGGATGTTGGAGCAACAGTTTCAGAGACAGCAAGCAGATTCCAGCAGGGGCTTCCAGGTAGGCTTTGGTATCTTGACAGTTGAATGCTGTTGTATAGTAAAACAATTGAAATCAGTACATTACTTCTGTGTCACTTATATTTATTTGGGTGGGTGGAGGATTGAAGACTGCTACAGTTATTAGCTTAGGTTGAAGTTGACAACCACGTTCTTGTTGAAAGTACAGTTAATGGACATATAAAGGGGTAAATGTATTATGCCTCTGTGTTACTTTTGATTGTGATGATGTTGGCCTTACCTCTTGCTTAACTTCTTCCAGACCCATCTGGATTGCAGAGGAGAATCTCATTTGCAGATGGTAAGTCAAACATTTTTATGTCAGTACTGCTGAGCAATTTAAAGAAATATTTCAGTGCATGCTGTTCATGTAAGTCCTGTTGTGTGTAATAGTGCACCACTGTTAGTTTGTCAGTATATATAGGACTCGAGTAGTGTAGGCATTAACTTTTTTCCTGTATTTGCTGCTTTTTATCACAGGTGATCATGACAGTGAAAGTGTGGGCCCTCTGCCACCTGATGTCAGTGTATCAGCAGACTCTGATATTGATGATGGTGGCTAAACTGAGGCACAGTCAGGGGGAGCAGAGGTTGAATCTGACACTAAGTTTGACATACAGCCATCCCCTGCAATTCCATCAGACACAGCCAGTAGGCCTACACCTACCCATTCCAGTGACCCCACAGATATTGGAGGTAGAGGATGAGGCCATTGATCAGGGAAATGTGGTTACTGTGGCTTTGGTGCCTAGTGAGTCTGGCCGCAACCAAAGTGTGGGCAATGTGCCTTGCAAAAGGGTTGATAGGGGTGCTCAAAGGGAGCCTGCTGTTTCTCCTCCACCTGCTGCAGGTGCCTCTTCCTGCATCACTCAACATATGTTTAGGGCCATCATGGAGGCACAGGAACTTTCTCATATGTGCTCCAGACTAATGCTCAGGGTTGTAGATGTGACAAAGGCTGACGTGTGACTGCCTCCACCTTGTTGCTGATTCAATGGATCAGGTGAATGACACGCTGAAATGTGGGGTGTCTGCCATGGAATGTGCATTGTCTGATGGAGCATCTGCTGGGAGGGAACAGCATCCTCGTGGGAGTAGGTCAGACACATCATTTGCTGTCAACCAATGTGGCTGTGCTGATCATACTCCCATAGTGGCAGTACTTACAGTGCACAATCAGTGAGTGTGCTGTCCACACCCAGACTTGGCAGGCTATGAGGTCATTGTCCTTGGCATCCTTGTGAAGGGATATTGTCCAGCAGACACCAGTCACATTCAGGTAGCAGCAGTGCCTCTGACTGTGGGTGTGGACGTGCCAGTACAACTCCTGGCAGAGCCAGTTTTCATGTTCAGGGACAACAACCTCTACCATGCATGGCTGACACCTGTCCGATGTACCAAGACATAGAGTCAGTACAGAGCTTGGCTGTATTCATGCAGACACTCACACACCAATTTCACCTGGAGGACCTCTACAGACACATACACAACAGTTACATGGTTCAGCAGTGCAACTTAAAACTCATTTCTGTCTCACTGGCCCTTTCTTGGTTTATTTGGATGTCTGCCTGCTCCTCTTTCCTACTCACACAAACTTACTGATCTTTTGTATCAGCCTAGGCCTCCTGCCCCCTCCCCCACCCCCACAACACCCTGTGTAATGATGATAACTGTGCCATATCCCTGTTTCTATTTTTTGGAATCAGGAATACATAAGCTTCGTGTCTGATGCTCAGGGTGCATAGCTGACTTAAAGTGCTTAGTATATCTGCATTTGTTGTGCTGAACTGGTAATTTTACCTTTGACTTTTATTGACCTTGAAAAGTTACACAATTGATAACATCAAAATTTCCCAACTTTATTGTGAATGATTTGTGAGGGATGTGAAGTCAGAAACTGCAATGTGTATCATTACTTTCTAACTTCTCTCTTTAATGATTTTCCATTACAAATGTATGGTGCTAAACTGGGCCATGCAGTGACCATCACTACTTTTGAGGGTTATGACTATGTGAACTTTGATGCCTAAGGCCTACTACTTCATAGGTTCATAGGTTCATAGGTTCATAGGTTCATACTAGGCTATCTGCCCTAGGGCATTTATAAGCCTAGCCAGAGTGTGTTTGGCTTTCGCCACCCATTTCAAATTAATTTTGCTATGCCCTTTTTCGAGGTTAGTATACTGTGCCTCTGTATAACAGTGACACAGAAGTGATACCCGGGGTAAACCTACGATCCCCCATCCACTCATCAAGATTCCTCTTGAAGAGAGTCAATGAGGGACTCTGCCTAACCTGGACTGGGATTTTATTCCAGAGTGAAGGGAGCCTCTGGGTTATGAATCTGTCCCTCCAGCATGTCCTATTTATTTCAATGCTGAGGTTCAAGTCTCTCGATTGCGTAGCTCAATGGGATTTGGATTTTCTGAGGTGCAGCATGTCCATTAATTCCGGGTTGGACATGGCTTTATACGTCAGGCACAGATCGCCTCTGAGCAGGCGGTATGCCACTGAGTAGAGCTGGAGTTTCTTTAACCGGGCAGCATATGGCATCTGTTTGAGCCCTTTGATCCTCTTGGTGAGGTACTTTTGGGGTCTTTCCAGTTGCTGCAGGTGTCTGGTAAGGTACATCCCAAAAGGGGCATTGTACTCAATTATGGGCCTGATGAGGGATGAGTAAAGAGGCACGATGACCTCCCCTGATCTAGATGTCAATCCCTTCATGATTAGGTGGGCTATATAAAATGTTTTTCTAACCACTTTGGCCACGTGGTTGTCAAATGAGAGATTGCTATCAACTTGGGTCCCCAGGTCCCTAATTACTTCTTCCGTACTTAATGGATTACCACTTATGTGATAATTTGTGGGCACTTTGTTTTTGCCAAAGGGGATGACTATACACTTTTTGGCATTTAGCTTGAGGCCATGGCTCTGGCACCAGTTGTCTGTTTCTATGAGGCCCTTTTGGAGGATGCTTGTGTCAGCTGGAGAGTCGATTATGGTGCCCAGTTTGCAGTCATCTGCGAACTTGGTCAGCCACAGTCCTTCCGTGTTGGCCTGTACCTCCGAGAAATATATACCGAACAAGAGAGGTCCCAGGACTGAGCCTTGTGGGACGTCACTTGTAACTGGTTTGGAGTCTGACATGGCTCCAGCAATTCTAACCATGTGGGTTCTGTTCTTGAGCCAGTTTGCAACCCATCTAGTGACATGGGGGTTTATATTTAAGCTGGTGAACTTATCTAAAGAATGAACACATATAAGTCACACATGTCTCTGCTGTCACATGTTAATATCATTTCAGTACCACTTTCCCACCTTTTACTTGCTTACAGTACCAATTAGTGTGATACAAGGATATGCCACTCATTCATATTATTACACAACACACTCCAGGTTAGAGACAAACCTTGTAAATGCAGCAGTTGACACTGTTGTAGTTCAGGGCTGACACTGTCAGATGCAAGTAGTACACAGCCAATAGATGTGGAGGGAAAGGTTGTGTGAGTTGCCTGGCATCAGTGTTACTATATGTATGTGTGTAGGAGGAAAGTTTTAGACCCCTAGGTGGTAAGTGAGTGTGCTATGTGTTGTCTCTTAGCCAATGCAAGGGCATACTGAGCAGGCCTACATATGCCTACATCCATAACAGCTGGTGGTTCCCCCTCTGACTTCTCATCTGCCTGTGGTTGTGGTAACCTTGGCATTGATGGTGGGATGTGTGTCCCTTCTCCTTGTTGATCCTGATGAAGCTGTTCCCTCGGGATGATGTTGTAGCATGGCACATACTGTGAATATTTCTGTACATGTCTGTGCATCTGGTCCCCCAGATGTATCTAGGCACCAATACCGTGACTTCAACAGCCCAAACACGTGCTCTATATTTCTGATTTGAGCGTGTGTCTCATTATGACATTTTTCTATGGGTATGTGTGCATTTCTGGTGGGTGTCATCAGCCATGGTCCCAGTGCATAGCCTGCATTCCCCAAGAAATGACCCTGTGGATTATCCCACCTACCAAACATCTGGTACAGTTGGGAAGTGTGCCAGATATGTGAGTCATGGTAACCGCCAGGGGTTCCAGCATACACTTTCAAGGTGATTCCCTTGGCATTACATATGACTTGGCAGTTGATAGAGTGGTAGCCCTTTCTGTTTATGTAGAATCTACCCTGTTCTCCAGGTTGTGCCTTTATTTCTATATGTGTGCATTCTATAGCACCCAGTACTTCAGGGTAGTGTGCTACATGGTAGAACTCCTACATATTTCTAGCCCTCTCCTCAGAACTGCTGTTTTATCCAAAGAAGTTTTGTACTTATTAAAACAAAAGTGCTAAAATCAAATGTTTCTTTCAGCTTCTGAGTGTTTCTCTGCAATTGTTTTTCTGCTGGAACTGTTGTTTGGAACCTCTGCAGTACATATTGTTTTCTTGGTTTGTTTACTCTGTTTTGGAGTTGGAAAAATATGTGGCCACTGGCATGGTGGAGCATAACATTTAGGAACTGGTGGTGGATCCTTGATGCTGTTACCTGTGACACCCCAAGCATGTCCCCTGTTGTTCTCTGAAAGGTACCTATAGCTAAGATTATAAGGGCTACACATATCTTTCTCTCCACTGGGATGAGTTCCACTCTGTTGGCTCTGACTCTGAGTTGATGACAGCAGAGGTTGCAGAGTTCCTGTAGTGTGCCCCTGTCCACCCTGTAGTGGTCTACAATTTTCAGATTATGTAGGTTGTGAAAAGTTAAATGGGGCCTGATAACTCTTCTCCTTCTCGGCCTAGGCCTATTAGCAGCAGTAGCAGCACTGGCTTCAGCCTGTAGCACATGACACATACAAATGAATAAAAGTAGCAGCAGCCCCTAACATTCTGTCTGTGTGGACTCCTTTCTGTGGCTGCATTCCAAATGTTTTGGAATTCGCAGGAAAAATCAGCACAGAGTCCACACGGATGCTTACCTTGTTTGCATGGGGATGCGTCCCTCTACACGGTGTTTATCGAATCTAAAACTTGTGCGTCTGTGTGTGCATCACATTTTATTGGAATGAATAAAGCAGAAGAATTAGAGACAATATAGATGCTGAAGAAGCTTTTGTTCAACAGCCCACAAGTCAAATAAATAATCATAAATATTACTGCATACAACTGTGATGGCCTTGTGGCAACCAATGCCACTAAATGTGAAGTAGATGCTGTTACCAAGTCTGTTTCAACAAATAATCCAAAAAACACAACCTTGGCACTAAGACCATATAGTGATTGTGTGCTACTGTCCTGGGTCTGAGTCTCCAACCTACACACCAAAATTAGACAGCATACCATTCACTTACAGAACCACACCACTCTCTCCATGAACCAATGTCTCCCAGTGCTTCTCTATCCTCAGTAACTGCCTTTCACTCAAAGTATTATTTTTCACATACACACACATGCACACAATTTCCAGGGAAGGCTGTTGAATCCTTCAATTACACACAGCTTTCCTCCTGGCCCTGGTAGTAGTGCCACCACTCTGAAGTAAGTAAGGGACTTCCAGTTACCTACATGTTCTGATTTTGCCATTTGATATCCCTTTTTTTATATGTAGTTGGCCAAAGCAGTCTCAAAGACATGACCCTTACAGTTTTGTTATTCCTCAGTGTAAATGGTTACATTCTTCTCATATAAGCAACAGTGCATAAATACTCTTGTAATAAATAAATACCAGGCACAGTAGCGTAAAGATAATTAAAATGGGTTTTACTTAAATAATAAAGAAGATAGCAGAAGTATCAAATGAAATATATATAGGCTGGTGCACAAAGAAGATTAAAGTACAATAAACAGAGATAGAATGCATACAGAAAAATCTAAGTTTCCCAGCTAGCTGCTATAAGGAGTACAGCACTTTAAAATGACTAGCTAATTTTCACAGATAGGATGTTCTTACAGCAAGTCCACATTTGTCTCAACATTTCATGAAGTCACAATTATACAGCCAAAGTCCTTGTGACTTCATTGTAGCTACGGAGACTGTACTCTGTTACTCAGCTGTTTCTCCCCACTTATCATAAAACACTGTGCAAACTTGTCAATGTACATACCATTTCCATCTTTACTTTTGCAATTATCACAGAGATTTGGGTTTCATTTAAAACTTTTATTTCAAAATTTTCAGCAAAAACACTGATAGACATTTTCTGAACAAAACAAAACATTTTCACATTGAAAACAGGCATGAGAAACAGTAAAATTATCTTCTCTTGAAACTCACATTTAGTGAAAATGCATCTGGCTACCATTAAACTACAAGAGATGTGTGGGGATTTGGAATCAAATGGCATATAGTGAATCACTAATTAGCAACTATGTGAAAGGTGCAGGAATTCAAAAAGACAAATATGTAACACATTTGCTAACAACCTGGAACAGCCCACTGGACACAAGTGGACTTTTCAGGAACAGCCTAGGAGTACTTTCTGGTGAAGTAACTTGATCAGAATTACACAGTAGAGAAACAAAGGTTTAGGGAATCAAACCCTGTACTATAGGAAGTGGATCTTTATCAGCTTATAGCCTCACTCATGTGCATTAGGTACTAAACAAACAAACAAACTGCATTACACACTTGTTTCCATGAAAAAACAAGCTAAATTAAATAATATTAAAATATTAACTTTAAACTTGGACTTCATGCTGCCCTAACTATTCAGAGCAAAATAATAAACACACTGTCAACATTTAACAAAACAAGGAAACCAAGGACTATACCCAAAGAATATGGCTCATATGATGCCACTCGCTACAATCAATTTCCTTCCTTTAAACCATAAATACTGTGATTCATAGGTAGTTACTAGGCTTGTAGTCTAGGAAAACATTGAGGAGCCTAGCCCATATTTCCAGTTTCTCCAATAGATTGTCTGGTTCTGTGAGTTAATCAATGTCACATGGTAGGCAGTTGAGGGCTGAAAGTATCAAACATTCTACCTCAGGAATGGCATCTCACAGCCTTAACCCCCTGTGATGACTTCAGGACTAAATTAAAAAGGTAGGGGATGGAGTCAAACCCCACACCTTTCACACAGAAAACAGCAGCATTAATCCACTATGCTATTTCATAAGTTACAAGTAGAACAGTGGGATGCAGGAACCAACTATTTTTGCACACACATATTAATTACAACTTGCTCTAAGTCATAAAGTAGGCAAATGCAGATGAAGTGGTTCAAACCTTGTACTTTTGATTTAGGGAAGCAGTGCATTAGTACTGCACAGCCTTAAATGCCAGACAACTCCAAATCACTTAAAGCATTATAAGAATGCATTTTCTGAAAAAAAAAAAAACTGTGAAACTAATGACTGGCATTAGTGACTGACTGTAAACCTTAGTGATTTGCCAGAAAAATGTTAACAAGAGACCGGACGTTGATATAAGGCAAATCCGAGATGTTCTGCAAAACTGGATATAGATAAGAGTCAAACTACTTTAATTCACTTAAATAGTTAATAGAACAGCAGGTTTTGATCAACATGCATTTTGTAAACCACAAAAACTTTGAAACTCTAATGACTGGCATTATTGACTTACTGTAAACCTCAGTGACTTTTAACCTTCAATGATTTATCAGAAAATGAAGATATGTGAATGTCTGCAGTTAGTACAAAAAAGATCACGGTATGAATGACCTGAGACACACCTCCCTCAACTACATGAAAAGAGACATGGAAGAGCTCTTGGATTATGTGGCCCAGGCAGGTATGACCCTAGTCCTGAGCAGCATCTTACCATCGCCCAGAATTATACCACAGTACAAGCAGAAAATAATTGACTTCAACAATTGGCTAAGTTTCTGGTGTCATTCTAAGGGGATTCAGTATCTGTTTGCTTGGGATGACATGACTGACAGACCTCGATGCTTTGCCAGAGATGGCCTGCATCTGTCACCCCTATGTTTTCGCATATTGGCTAAAGCTCTTGCCTCCCCTATAGTGCCTTTTTAGGCGGTGTTCCAAAGACCAAATTACCACCATAACAGCTATAAATGAATGCAATCTGAGGGTCATGCTGCTCAACGCTAGAAGTCTATATCTCAAGATGCACTTGCTCGAAGCACTCCTCAAAATGGAGAACATCGACTTTTGTGCTGTAATGGAGACCTGGTTTAAAGCAGTGGAAAGCACCCCATGTGCTACCAGGCTATAACTCATTCTACACCTTTTGGCCCCAGAAAATGGACCGAAGCCAAAGATAGTGGTGTCTCCATATTCATAAAGGATATGCACACCTCCAGACTAGTAGACCAG
Organism: Protopterus annectens; assembly: GCF_019279795.1. Classification (NCBI taxonomy): domain Eukaryota; kingdom Metazoa; phylum Chordata; order Ceratodontiformes; family Protopteridae; genus Protopterus; species Protopterus annectens. The sequence goes on along the minus strand of NC_056728.1, from coordinate 62,910,598 downwards.
CATAAAGCATCGGAGATAGTTCAGGTACAACTAACAGTGGGTAAGACAGTGATTCAGGTCGTAGCGTGCTATAGATCCCCAAGAATGTCCCAAGACTCTCATTCCACATTCCTAAACACTCTCATACTGGTTTACTTCAACTACTCCTCCATCAACTGGGAAAACTACTCATGCACCAATACACTTGCCCAGTGCTTCCTGGAATTCATTAATTCCAATGCGCTGGACCAGCTCATTCTTACCCTGACTAGAGGAAGCAACATTCTTGACCTGGTTGTTACTAACATGGGCAACCATTACTTAACACAAATAATCAATTCCTCCTTGGTTAGATCAGACCGCAAACTAATTACCAAGGAAATCCACATCTCACCCACACCACTAGCAAAGGTAACCAAGCTGACTTTGGGCTCCTAAAAACACAGATGGCTAACTTCACGGCACCCATGCAAATGGAAAATAGGTGCATGACCACAGAATCATACTCCAATGCACTGTACGAACATGTACATAAATGCATGGAACTAGCCATACCCAACAGAAACAAGACACTCTCCTCCAAAAAAAGGAAGCCATTCTGGTGGTCCCCTGCCATTAACAAGCTCTACAATAGAAGGAAGAAACTGTTGTAGAAAAAGGTGAAGTCCCAAGACTGGAAAAACTCCCTTATTAGCCTCAACAAAAAGTTGAGCTCCCTCATCAAACCCTCTAAAGCTAGCTATGAAGACAGAATTGTGGCAGACACTAAAAACAACCACAAATCCTTCTACAGTTATATTAAGAATTTCCATGGCAGTACCCAGATTTGCTCTGAGTTACTGCACAATGGTACCTCCTATACTGAGCCAACACTTATTGCCAACATACTGGCCGAAAGATTCAGTGCCAACTTTACCCCTCACTCCCTCTCAAAAGACCAATCACAATACCAGAAGAATGCCAGGTACCCAGCATTAATGCACACAGGTTAAAGCTGTATATTTCAAGGCCAAGAATACAGCTTCCATGGGACCCGACAATATCCCTGGCTGTGTTCTACATGAACTACAAAGTGAACTGGCACCACATCTGTGTGCCCTGTTCAGTCACAGCCTCACCTCAGGCTTTGTCCCTACAGAATGGCGCACTGCTACAGTCATCCCTCTCCATAAAGGGGGAGTGACTACAGACCCTGGGAATTATCACCCCATTAGCCTGATGAGTCTGATATGTAAGGCTATGGAGCGCATCATCATGGATATATTTAACAGGGATATAGGAAATCTCCAAACTCTGGATCCCACGCAATTTGGTTTTGTGAAGGGTATATCATACCTGCTCAACCTGGTTGACTTCTTTGAGTCAGTCACCAGAGCTGGGGATGAGGGCAAGGCAGTTCATACAGCCTACCTCAATTTGGTCAAGTCCTTTGTGACACGATTCCCCATATTAATAGACTCACCAAACTAGGCATCAACCCCTATATCACTAGGTGGATTGCAAATTGGCTCACAGGTAGAACCCACACAGTGGAAAGTTGCAGACTCCAAGTCAGACTGCCAACCAGTTATGAGTGGAGTCCCATAGGGATTGGTCCTGGGTCCTCTCCTGTTTGACATCTCCTTCTCAGAAGTCCAGGCCAACAGGAAGGGACTCTGGCTGACCAAGTTCGCTGACAATTGCAAGCTGGGAGCCATTATTAACTCCCTGAGTGATGTAGGTATCCTACAGACAGGCCTCACTGGCACCAATGACTGGTGTCGAAACCATGGCCTTAAGCTTAATGCCAAAAAATGCATTGTCATTCCATTTCCCACTAATTACCACATTGATAATGGCCCACTGAACACCAAAGGTATTATAAGATATCTGGGGACACAGGTTGACAGCAACCTTTCCTTCAACCATCACATTGTCACTGTGGTCAGAAAGTCCTTCTATGCACCACATCTCATTACCAAGGGTTTTGCATCCAGGAAGAAAGAGGTCATCATCTCTCTCTACTCTTCCCTCATTAGACCAATCATTGAGTATAATGCCCCATTTGGCATGTACCTCACTAAACACCTGCAACAGCTGGAAAGGCCACAAAAGTACCTCATGAAGAGGATCCTATGCCTTAAACACATGCCCTACATGGACAGACTCAAAAAACTCCAGCTTTTCTCTGTCTCATATCATCTATTTAGAGGTGACCTCTGCTTGACTTACAAAGCCATGTCTGACCCAGCTCTGTTTGAAATGTTACACCTAAAGAAATCCCAATCCCTCCGCAACACACACTCCAGGGACCTCAACCTCATTACCACAATGAACAGAACATGCTGGGGGGACAGGTTCATAACCCAGAGACTGCCCATGCTCTGGAATAGACATCCCATACATGTCAAGCAGAACACCTCACTGTTCCTCTTCAAGAGAAATCTTGATGAGTGGATGGGAAACAGAAAGTTCACCCTGAGGATCACTCCAGTGACTCTACTTGATAGAGGCACCGGGAACTAACAGTGGCATGATGCTGGGGCACTTCTATGGGCTAAGCTTGTAAAGGCTCCAGGGCTGTTGGCCTAGTACACACCTATGAACCTATGAACCTATAAGCCCTTAATGAGCTGCTTCCTGTAGCCAAAGATGTAAAGTCTGATTCCTTTTACCTCCATTTGCCTACTTTGTTACTCTGAACAAGTCAATTAAATAGACAGAGTTACTTACACTTACTTTACCATCTAGAAAATGTGTCTAACTAGAACTATTTCACCATGTAGTGGACACACACACACACACACACACACACACACACACACACACACACACGCACGCACGCACGCACGCACACGCACGCACGCACACACACACACACACACACACACACACACACACACACACACACACACACACACACACACACACACACACGTTAACATTACCTATAACCTTACATTAAATAGCTAAACAGGCAGCTGTACACAAAGATTTTAGAAATTTCAAGTTTTGCTATAGATTCCATTAATTTAAATGAATTTGAGAGTGATTATAAAGTACGCTTAGAATGTAAGGAAGCCAAGTGGAAAATCAGATCATTGGCAGATGAAAAACTTGGATTTAATGATTTTCTGGCATGTCTCTTCCAGTGCAATTTTTGACATGTATATTTTATTTGTATAAGGATTCTGTTGTAAAGTTTTACTAATTACCATGTACCTTGGAGCATTTCTCCCTAGGCTGAAAATGGGATCCTAGGACCCCAGTCAGAATTTCCTTGTAAACAAATGCCAAATAAATAAAACAAATAAATACATTTATCAATATAAAATGTTTTTAATGGCTTGAAGATCTTAGCATTCAAGATAAAACATATTTAACAGATTAATATATATTTTTAATTTTTTTACTATTTTTGTTTATAACCTAAGTTTATTAGGGATTTAAGTATTAAGAGCTATAGGGGCTTTCAGCTGTAATGTCTTTGTAGTTTTGATTGGTTGTCTGAAGTCTTTTGGTTACATTACTTGTATTTAAATTCTGATGCTGAATGTAATTTATTCTGAAGAATTCTACTGATTAAAGAAACAAAGTGCTAATTTTGGCTTATTTTCTGTGGGGTGCTTGTTTTACTAAGAGAAAATGTTTTTAGTTGTAGTTTTATTGCTCTAGATTGCAAATTTGTGTTGGTTTAATAGTTCTGTGTGTTTGTTCTAAGTTAAATGGTTATGAGGGAATTCTGGGGGGGTGTTTGCCTTTTTTTTTGCTTGGGGATTTTCATTAAAACAAAATGTGTTGTAAAATGTGACATGGATTCAAATGGAGATTAATTTATTTATTTATTGCATTTGTTGACCGGGAAAGTCCACTGGGCCTAGGAGAGCCAATTTTCAGTGGTGGCCCGGGGAAAAAATTCCATAATATTGCATACAAAACAATTAAAAACAAAGTAGATCCACTGAAAAATTGAATACAAAGTTGAAATGTAAAAAAACACAAATATAACAGTGATATTATACAAAGTTGAAATATAAAAAACAAAATATAACAGTAATATCACACATTAATTACCAACAAATGTCTTAGTCTGTTAGAGAGAAAAAGGTTAATACAGAGGATAAAATAATGTGGGAGGTTATTACCAGTTGGAAGAGAGTGATAGTAGAAGAGTGTATCACCGTGATAGTAGAAATGGCAAAGTGTATAGAAAATCAATTGTGAACAGGAAGGAAGGCTGCAGAAGTGTATGAGCTGAGAGCATTAGTATAGGTATATTCAAGTGTAGAGTTAGAAGCTGAGAAGTATAGATATCAGGGTGCAAAGCAAGTGAAAAGAATGAGTTAGAGATATGAAGCAGGTGGCAGAAAGAGGTGGGAGGTGAAAGAGAAGAAAGGTGTAGAGTTTTATAAATAATGATAGCAATAGGAATCTAGAGTGGGAAGTCAGGTGTTTTTTTTTTTTTTTGGTGGGTACAGGGCATAGCCAATGACAGAGAAGATGCAATTTTATGGATTTTTTAAAGGATGCAGGATTACTGATAGTTTTGAGAGACAGAGGCAGATTTTTCCATAATTTGGAGACAGCATAGGAATACAGCATTTTGCTAGCTGAGAGTTTGGGTTTCTCTATAGACAACATCATTTTGTTTTCTGACCTGAGATGGTGATTGGGGTGGTACGTGGTTAGTATGGATGTGAGGGAAGGGCAGCTTTCTGGTTGGAAGATTATCTTATGGGCTGTGGTTAATTGTATGTAAGTAAGATGGTGGGAAGATTCAAACCAATTGAATTGATGCAGTGAGGAGCAGTGGTGGGTAGAGTATTTTACGTTTGTAGCAAATTTGGTGATTTTATTGTAGCAGGAGTCTAGTTTGCTTTTTAGGGACGATTGTAGGTTGGAGAGGATGGGAGCACCATATAGCAGAGTAGGAAGTAGAAATGATGAGGCTAGGGCCTTTTTTGTGGAGAGACTGAAGTAGTAATTGTGTCTGTCTAAGGCACCAAGCTTTTGATGTGTCTTTTTGATGTTGCTATGGATATGAAGGTCAAAAGTTAATTTGTCATCGATGATGACTCCTAGCAGTTTTGTACCAGAGACAACTTCTGAGATGGTGTTGTTTTGGGAAGTGACAGTAAATAGAGATTTGTTGATAGGGCTAGATTTTGTGGGGGTAAATAATAGGAGTTTAGTTTTTTTTGAGGTTTAGGGCAAGATGATTCAGGGACATCCAATGCTCAGTGGAGTTGAATGCTTCTTGGGTGAGATGTTGTAATTCAGTGAGAGATTTTGAGGTGCAGATTAGTGTTGAGTCATCTGCATATTGGATAACAGAACTATGGGTTAGAGTTTGATAAAAGTTGTTGACAAATATGCTGAAGAGGAAGGGACCCAGTATTGAACCCTGGGGAACACCTGTATTAATAGGAGTGAAAGGGGAGGAGGAGTGCTGCCATTTAGTGGATTGCTGCCTGTTATTGAGGTAGTTGGTAAACCATTGTAAGGTGTGTGGGGGGGGTAATCTAAGGTTAGAGAGTTTGGCAAGCAGTAGTGAGTGTGAAATGGTGTTGAATGCTTCTGATAGATCGAGAAAGAGAGCAGAAACTATGGAATCAGTATCACAAACTCTATTTATTGTATCTAAAAAGGAAATAAGGGCAGTGTTTGTGCTAAGTCCTGGCCTAAAGCCAGGTTGAGTGGGGAAAAGCAGATTGTGTTTCACTAAATGATTTAGGAGCTATGTTGTGATGCACTTCTCTAACATTTTAGAGATGGGGAAAGAATGGCTATAGGTCAGAAGTTTGACATGTCAAAGTTGTTGCCGCCTTTATGAAGAGGTATGACAAATGCTTTCTTCCAGATATCTGGAATACAAGATTCTTGAATTGATCTACTGAGGAGGATGCTGATAGGATAAGCAATGGAAGGGGCTGCTAGTTGTAAGTATTCAGCGAGTAGACTATCAGGGGCATTTGTACAAGGTTTTAGTTTAAGGAGAAGTTTTGGATGGTGGATGTGGGAATTGTTGATAGAGAAAAGTTGGGTAGGAGATTTGAGGGACTATGTGATGATGGTGGTCCTAATGTGTCTGGGTTGATGGGTGGAAAGGTGGTTGTGAGTATGGAGATGAAGTCAATGAAGTATGTATTGAAGAATGTGGCAAGCTCAGAGGGTTTTTCTTCTGGGTTTGGGCATGAGGTATTGTTAGTGCCTGGGTGGAGTAGGGAATTCATAGCTCCCCAGAATTTCTTGGGGTTTTGTTTATGCTGCTCTTGAATAGCTTGGATGTATTATTTTTTGTTTTTGGCAACTAAACGTTTAGCCTAATTTCAAAGTTGTTTGTAATGATTTAGGTTAAAGGATGTTTTATTTTTTTGCCAAGTTTTCCAGGCTTTGTTCCTAGAGGACATGACTTGTTTTTTCAGCATTTTCAAGCCAACAGGCATGTTTTGATTTGGCTCTCTTTAGTCTGAGGGGGGGGGGGGAGCAAGACTGTTTAGGATTCTGAGAAATATGGAATTAAAAAATTCCACAGCTTCATTGAGTGGGAGAGATTTTAGTGGGCTCCAGTTTGTGTTTTCTAGTATGTCATTGAGGGTATTTTGGGAAAAATGAGACAGATCCCTAGTATATCTTTATTGGTGAAGACTATGTATAGAGGTGGGCTTAAATATAATAAATGCTGGAGAGTGGTCGCTTATACTGTCTGGGAGAGTGACTGAGGAAGAGATTTTTTTCAGGATCAGAAACTAGGATCCAATCCAAGGTTGACCCTTTGTTTCTGTTTTTGTCTGGTCTGGTGATATCAGTTATAAGTTGAGAGTAAGTATGGAGGTTGATGTTTGTAGGGGAATTATTATTGGAGATGTCTAGCCAGTTGATATTGACGTCTCCCAGTATGATAGTTTCATTTTGCATGTTATGGCTTGTCCAGGCTAGAATTTCTTCTAGAATAGGAGAGTTGTTACCGGGGGGAATGTAAATTACTATCACACAGAGGCTTTTGCAGTTATTAAGTTTGAGGAAGGTAATTAATAGTTCAGCAGAAGGGAAGGGGTGAATTGGCTTAGAGTAAGGAGTGACTGGATATGTGCTTGGGAAAAGTAAGGCAACATCTCTGCCTTTTTTGTGGGGTCTATCAGATCTGAAGCAGGATTAGCTTAGGGGAAGAATTTCAGAATCTTTGATTTATGGCTTTAGCCAAGTTTCAGTGATGGCGGTGAAGTCTGGTTTGTGTTGGCTTATCCAAGCATGCAGGTGGGGTGTTTTGTTCCTAATGCTCTGGAGATTAGCAGTGGTGAAGTTTAAGTATTTTGTGGAGCTGGGAGAAGTATGATAAGGGGAGGTAGGGCCTGGATTTGGGTGAATATCACCACAAAGGGTTAAATTATAGAGAATAGGGGAGTAGCTAGGGAGAGGCTTCTTTTTTGTTTTGCTGAAGTGTTTGTGATCTTGGTGATGAATAGTGGTATGTTGAGTGGGGAGCAGGATGATTTTCTTTTTTAGAATAAGATTAGTTGGGTACAGGCTAGAGCAAATTGAAGTGTAGCTAGTCAGGGTGTGATAGTCAGTTGATATAGTGGGAGAGGGTGGGGAAGGAAGATGGGTTGTATGAAATGATGTTAGTGTAAGAAGGAGAGAGAGGTGGAGAGTGAGTGTGAGGAGAAAGATGTTAAACACAAGAGACATGGCTAGGTAGTGTGTAAATATAGTAGGCTAAAAGTGAATTTGAAGTGTATGTAGGTGAGAAAGGGTGGATTGGGATGGTAATGGAGTTAATGGCAGTGCTGGATATATGATTGTATGAAGGAGTAAGTTATATCCTGAAAGTTGGTAGTGTATTTTTTTTAAGGGGTGGGGTGAAATAAAAGAGATGAAGTAGAGTTAGGAAATTTGGGTGTGCCAGCTAGTGGAGGGTAACAAGAAGGAAATGTAGAACAGATTAGCCTGCCAAACATTTGTGGGTGCACGTAAGTCAAAAGCTGGAAATAGACATTTAAAAAAAGATGTCATATATAATAGGTGGGAATAACAACTTCTTATCATATAAGCTACCCTATACATTTTATTTTGGAATGTGAATGCCCTTATGGGCATAGACAAAAAATTATATTAAGAAATGCAGTATGCAAATAGCAATGCTAGATGAGACACATTTGGAGAGAGGTGAGCATGTGGATTTGATAAAGAGTGAATTTCAGGAGGGATATTCAGCAGAGTATCAGGGACAAAGGAAAAGGGGAACACTTATACTAATTGCTAGAGAAGCTCCAATAGTGATAGAGGGAAAAAAAGATAATAATGGTAGATTTATGGAAGTAAGGGGGTACTGGCAAGGGAGGAGGATTACACTGACATATTTATATTCCACCTAAAACTGTTATTATGGAGCTTAAGAAATGTTTGGAAGAAATAATAGGCATTCAGCAGAGAATATTAGTTACTCATGGGGACTGGAATTTAATTTGCAACAGTGAGGATGTATCTGGGGGACCTAGAAGGGAAATTATAACAAAGGAGGGTAGATTACTGAATACATTTATGAAAATATTTGGTATGGAAGACACAAATTCAGCACTAGGAACTTATTTCCCAAGGTACAATAACTGGGCTAGACTAGGCAGAAACTATATTTTACAAGAACATGTGCATTTAATAAAAATCTTCAACACACATCCAATAACTATTTCTGATCATGCACAAATAACAACTAAAATAACAATGTAGGGTAATGAAATAAAAATTAGACACTGGTACTTCCCCACCTACCTGTTAGAAAGAATGGAATTTAAGGAATGGGTAGTGGAAATTATTCGAGAGGTATTAGGGAATATATACATTTCTTCAAGAGTTATAGCTAATGAGTGGGATGGAATAAAAGTGGAGTTTATTAGACTGAGGGTGTTCTTAGTAAGTTCACTATTGTACATTAAGGTAAAATAATACACATGAAAATATAGAGTCAGACTTGTGTTTTCATGTATGCATTCAGTTTCAGGGAAAGACAGTTCATTAGAAAGGAAAAGATAATCTTGCTAGCTAAGCATGAGATGTGCAGAAATAACAGTTTCAGGGATAGCTACAGAATGTTTCTTTCTTAAGGGAAAGATAATTTGTACTTCCAATGGAATATTAGATAAAAAATACACTGTGAGGCACATGCAAGAAATGAGGTGTGTAAAACATTACAGGGTTTTGGTATTATTAGGATACACTTTTGACATGGTCAGTGAAGTCATTAAGTTAGCTTTTGGACTGATATGTAAATGGGTATTTACAGTACAGACACTCAAGCCTGAGTACAGAAGTCAGGTCAAATATCCATACTATTCAGGAGGAAAATACTGTTTCAGTTTATCTTAGTCAGGTGAATCAGAATACATGTGAGAAACTTTGGATATATTTTCACTGCTATTGTTATCCAGAATTTGAGAATTTGTACAGACTACTATTGTTTATCAGCACTATTATTGAAGACATTATCTGGATATTGTTAGCATCTAATACAGCATTAGTAACCAAACTACAGTGTTTGCAGAATTTATTGTGAAAGTACAAACAGACTTGGCCCATAAAGGAGAGACTGGCAACTGTTCAGCATAAGTTTGTGTAATTAACATATAAAGACCTTATTCCAGTCTCATTTCAGTTGTTTCCAGTTAATCCTAGTATACTACAATCTTATCAGTTCTTTCAATGGTGAGCCACTATGAATGGGGGAGAAAGCAGTAAAAGTAAGTCCAAAACCCCATAGCAACCTTGCATCAGCAATCAGGCTACATGTGTTCTACAGAGCAAACTACAGAACAGCAGTGATTCAGCCATAGCAACCTTATTAGCACATGTACCAGTGTTCATTTGGAACACTTCTTCAGAACTTCAAAAGAGACAGCTGCATTTACACAGAGTCTTTTTTTCCAGTCTATCAGTAACTACAGCAAAAGTTTCATAACAGATTTTTCAGCAGCACACCAGTGTTTTTCCAAATGGAGACTGTGAACTCCATACAGAATAAGGCCACAGACAACACTACAATTACTCATTACAGAGCATACCTTTCTGTAATACACCACTAATATTCCAGATGTAAATTTCATACAGAAAATAGCCAGAGTTAAGGATGGACATACCTCTACATTCAGTAATTGTAACTGTTGGACAGATTGCTGAGCACCAGTGTTTAAACACTACTTCAGGAAAAGCCTAAAAGTATATCAACAGACCAGCACTATTTCAGAAAATCTGCAACCTGCAGCAGTGTTCCTTCAGAACATAAAAATACATTATCCAGTTAACAGCAATGTACTTCACCATCTCCACAAACTTTCAAGTTTCCAGTGTGACATCACGCAGCCAAGAAGCTAAAAAAAGATGACAGAACATTTTCTTCCAGAATCATAAAGTTATGTAAGACTTTATATTCACTTTATAGTTAAGTCACAAAAGTTTAAATACATCAGTAAAAGTCACTTGCATACCTCTTGTATAAACATGTCAGAGAATACTTCTACAGTTCAAGACACCAGTACATTTTTTGTTTAAAGATAAAAAAAATTGGTAAAACAGTCCAAAAAAAAACTGTGTTTCAGAAATGTTAATTTAAATTTAAAGGTTATTAGTTCAGGAATGTTATATCTTTCCAGACACAAAAGGGTTAAATCACAGAAGCACACTGCAAGAGACAATGTCTCGTGATTCAAAAAATGAGTCAGCTTCTCTCAGTATGGATTCAGACTTAAATAATACAAATTTTTGTTTACAGTCTTCAGAAATTAGTGTAAATAATACAGCACATGTAATTCAAAATACAGTATTAAGTCACAGTATTGTAAATACAGATGCCAACACAGTCAATGTATGTAATATGCAGATTTTCCAGCCAAACATAAAGCAAACATTTGCAATGTCTCAAGTTCACGTTACAAATATTTATAATGTAATAAATTCTAGTTTACATGTAATTCAAAGTACAGAGTTAAGTGGCATTACTGTAAATACAGATGTAAACACAGTCAGTGTACATTATATGCAGATGTTTAGACCACATAGAAAGAAAACATTTGCTCTGTCTCAAGTTCACATTCTTTTAAACACAGATATTCAGAATGTAAAAAAAAATCTAGTTTACTTTCAGAAGCAAGTGCAAATATTGCATTGAGAGGTGATAAGAGGGATCAGAGTGCAGATTTTAATCAGTCTGATAAAGTAGATACCAGCATGAATGATACACAGATTTCAGAGCAAAGTAAAGAAGAAATGCATACCTTACCTGAAGTCAATGTTATTACCAGTGTTTCAGGGAAAAATAAGGAAGAAAGGGATTCCATAGCTGAAGTCAGTGTTGTTGCTAGTTCTATAAAAAAGGATTTTCAGCATATCTATAAAAGATGTGGCAGTCCAGCACCAAACCAGATTATTTATCTGTCATTGTTTAAGGTTGAAATTATAATATTTCATTGTTTACAGAAAATTATGGAATGATGTACTGACTAATACAGACAAATCAACTTCAGTTACAAATAGACCTTTATTAGATGACACAAATGCATTTTTGTCAGGATTTAAGGGGTCAAAGATTACAGCAGCTAACAGTTCGAAGTGTAACATCTCCATACTATGTATAGACATGTCATCAGAGTTATATGTTGTTTTAGACTTCAGTAACAAGATTTTATGGAAAAATAAAAATGCTACAGAATGTACAGTAGTGCACACAGATGACACGTGTAAGAATTTGAATGCAGTACATTGTACAAAAGTACAGAATTTAAATAATTGGTTATGTCATGAACATGCAGATTTATGGGTCAAAGATAAAATAAATTTAAGTTCAGCTGATACAGCTAAAGTGGTCAGAAAGACATATTGGGTTTGGTCAGTAAGAAGAAAAAGTTAACAGTTGTTTAGGGTATAACAGAAATGACAGTCAATTTAATTCACAGAATAATGAGTTTACAGTTACGGATTTGGCAAATGAATTTTTTTGTTTTATTGTTTTGTTTAGCAGACATTGTATTTATTGTAGTAAAGTGTTGCAGTGCATAAATAATATCTTGATACAGACAAGAGACAAAATGGTATTCACAGATATTAAAATATTGTTTTGCTAGTTTATAGAATATAAAATTTAAAGTCAATGCTACATTTTAGAAGTGACAGTACAGTCAAAAGTTCAGATCCCATGCAAAAAAGAGTGCATCATAAATATTATATGTCATTAAAGCCACAGGTTCCTCTCCAATGTTATACTTGTATAAAGGGCAGACAAGTAAAGTTCCAGAATTAAATCAGTTCAGCTCTAGTAATAACTGTGTATACTATATGAAGACACTTCATGTACTTGTATAAAGGACAGGCAAGTAAACTTCCAGAATAAGATTCAGCTCTTGTAATAAATGTGTCTATGTAAACAGTTCAAGATTATATATATTTCATGCTGAAAGTGCAGTTTATCAGATGACAGGCCAGCTCAGTGAGCTGAATTAAAGATAGTACTGTATGCCATAAACCGGTATGGTAAAGATCAAATTAATATTGTTAGTGACAGTTTATGCGGTTACAGTTTTTACTATTTAATCCTTGCAGCATTCAGTAGTACTGAAAATTTAAAAGATGTCTGCTAAAGCAACAACTATGTTAAGACAGTGGGTGGAGTTTCACACATAGAACAGTATGTTAGGACCTGAGGGTCATGAGAGTAAACATAGAAAGTTCAACAGTTAAGATTAATTTTATAGAGGTGCAGAAATGCAAAACAATGTTGAAATATACAGTGTTAGATTACTACTTAAGTTTCATTTCAGGATAACACAGGAAAAACAATGCCACTGAGGTTTCTTTTTGATTTAATAATAACGTTACAGCCTTTCCATTTCACTGTAGTCCATTATCAGTTCAGTTGCAAACTTACAAGAATGTATTTATTAGTAGTATTAGTTTAGTTCACTATAGAACATTATCAGTTTGCTTAGAGACTTACAAAACGTTATTGACAATATATGTTTATTTTATGCAGAAAAATGTAAATAAAGTCAGGGCAACAAGCAATGGTATCAGTTTATAATTGTTAAAGCTGCAAATGCTATTTTAAATAATTTCTAGGTTGATTTCTCAGTTTGATTTTAAATACAGTCAAGAACATCAGTCATCCAACCTTGTACTAGAGATGGAAAAGGGAGGTTTGAAAGGCCTGGACACAGAAAAGGACACTTGAAAATGGCCTCCAATACCCCAGGAGTGACTGGGACAATGCAGAGTAAGGCCTAAACTTGGCAAGAGCTGTGGTACACTAGCCAAACAAATAAACTGTGTACAACAGATGTGCATGAATGTAAATTAGAGTTAAAGCAAGTATGTAAATGTTCTCACATTTCAGACAATTGTATAACAGCACTAGTTTTCAGTTTATGTTTTTATCTATGTTCAGAATATACACAGCTATTTTAAATGTTCAGTATGAATGTGTACCACTATAATGTAAATTTCAGTCAAGGTTCAGAATATGACATACATACTCATTTATGCTTTCAGTATAGTACATTTTAGTCAAATTTCAGAATATAACATTGACGTAAGTTTCAGTTTAGTTTCAGAATATGACATTTATACTCAGTTATGAGTTCAGTATAGTATATTTTAGTCAGATTTCAGTACATAACATTCATACCCAGTTACAACATGCAATTACATCACACTTCACATGATTCAGCCATTAGTTTTAAGGGTAAAGTGACAGAATTATTGGTAACAGGCTTATTAAAAATAAGTTATCCGAATAATACTTAGCAATAGTAATTCAATATACTCAAGGCATAAGAGGCCAGGCTTAATTTGTTAATTAATTTACAGATTACAGTGCACTTTACATAATTGAACGTTAGACAGAAAGTTAAAAGAGCACTGACAGAGTATGCTCATAAATATTTACAGGATTTTTTAAGACACAAATTTAGAAGGAAGACATCTATTACATCACATAGAAATTAAAAAGGAAATTTAATTATTAACAAATCTAGCTGAAAATTTACTGACACAAGTTAATACAGTATATGGTGAATATGCTTCAAGACCAGTTATAAAGGTGCCAATAGTGCCAATTTCAGTTAGTCTTCAGAAAATAGCCATCATGCTTGATAGGCTATACAGTAAAAAAGAAAATGGACTGAACTGTGCAGTGTTTGAGGATTTAAATCTATGGACAGCAGCAAAAGGTTTCATTTGCTGTAAGAGAGAGACATCATGGTACACTAAGGCATCAGTTCATAAGGTAGGAAACATAGGCAATAGACAGTGCAATTTTACCATTATAGCATACAGAGATAGGGAAGAAAATAGGTAGGGTTAACAGTTCATACTCTGTCTAACTTTACTGAAGACTCACAGAGACAGGTTGAGGATGTGTATGGCATTTTATCCATGCTGTTTCTGGAACAGCAGGGTTAAAATAATTATCTGGCTTAAGACATTAATTTTCAGAATAATCTGCAGGTTTTTGATATATCACACATGCATCAGAACTTAGACTCAAAGACTTTAAAGACTATGGATCTAGGTAATGGGGTAATTGCTGGACCAGGTATATTTCCTGCATATGGAGTTGTTAAAGCTATTTGGGAATTATGTAAATTAGCCAAGTTGCTGGAAGTATTAGCTAATAGTACTTTGAGGCCATAAAGAGCATCATCTATCAGGACACATCTGAAGATTATGAGTGAGATGGCATAAATCCCATATAGTCAAACCAGATTACAGCAGTTAGTAATACAGGTATGAGGTAACTACAAAAGCAGGTCCCTGTGAACTTTCATCAGGGACCTCAGGGGAGCTGTTAGACTGAGGCCATTGTTAGTAGGTTCACTATAGTACATTAAGGTAGAATAATAGGCCTGAAAATATAGAGTCAGACTTGTGTTTTCATGTATGCATTCAGTTTTAGGGAAAGATAGTTGATTAGAAAGGAAAAGATAGTCTTGCTGACTAAGCATGAGCTGTGCAGAAATAACAGTTTCAGGGAGAGCTAGAGAAAGTTCATTTCTCAAGGGAAATATATATATATTTGCATTGGAATGCTAGATAAAGAATAGACTGTGAGGCACATGCATGACAAGGCTAGAAAACCAAGGCTAAAGAGGCATGTAAATCATTATAGGGTTTTAGTAGTATTAGGACATACTTCAGACATGGTCAGTGAAGTTGGTAAGGTAGCTGTTGGACTGATATGTAAAAGGGTCTTTATAGCAGAGACACTTGAGCCTGAGTACAGAAGTCAGGTTAAATATCCATACTATTCAGGAGGAAAAGACTGTTTCAGTTGATATTATTCAGGAGAATCAGAATATACTTGAAGAAACTTTGGATATATTTATCAGCACTGTTTTTGTTATCCAGAATTTCTACAGACTACTATTGTTTATCAGCACTGTTATTGAAGACAGTATTTAGATATTGTTAATATGTAATAAAATCTTATTAACTGAACTACAGTGTTTGCAGACTTTATTGTGAAAGTACAAAAAGACTTGGCCCATAAAGAAGAGACTGGCAGCTGTTCAACACAAGTTTGGATAATTAACAGATAAAATCCTTCATTCAAGTCTCATTTCAGTTGTTTCCAGTTAATTCCCGTATACTACAGTCATTCTTTCAGAGTTTTAAAATAGGGTAGAAATAAAACAGAAAGTATGGTTAAGAAGAATCAGAAATTATTTAGAAGGGCTGACAAAGGATAAAGTATTTCAGAGTAAACGCAATCTCAGAGAACAAGAAGAGACACAACTGCAGAGTGCTTAAGGGAAAATAATGCAGTATGTGGATAATATGCATGAGTTTAGAAAGATTGCTGTTAAACTGTTTTTTTCTTTATAATAATTCCAGAGCACAAAAACTTTTAGCACAACAATTTAGGCAACAAAAAGTAGAAAGGGTTGTTGCTAAACTTAGGGAGCCTATAACAAGAAAAATAACCATGGATTTTATAGGGGTATTAGAGTTATTTCAGAAATTTTATGCACATTTGTATAAATCAGAGAAATGTGAAAATCAAGAAAGATCACAAATGGAAATATTTATGGAAGGCTTAAGTATGCAAGGGTTAGAGGTAGATGAGGCTCAACAATTAAAACTGAAGACAGGATGAGATGAGATAAAAGCTGTGATGTACAACCAATCTGCAAGACAGTCTGCAGGAACAGATGGTATTCCTGTGGAGGTTTGAAAGCTAGCAGAGAAGAAGGTGATAAAAATCTGGAAGGTTTTGTTTACCAGTATTTTAAAAAGAGTGGGAATACCAACATCCTGGAAGATAATTGTGGTGGCTATAATGCCTAAAAGATGTAAAGAAACATCAGACCAAGCTTCATACATTTCAATTTTAAACCATTACTATAAAGTGATCATTTTTTTTAATAATAGAATGACAAAGGTGTTATCAAAATTGATTGGTTTTGTGGAGGGGAGGCAATTATTTTGCAACACTAATACAGCAATGATGATCCAGAGAAATGCAGAGTATAAGAAAATACCACTGTTGTTGGAGGGTTTTGATGCAGAGAAAGCATTTGACAGAGTAAGCTGGGATTTTATGAGGAGGGCAAATGAAGCATTTGCATTCCCTCATACAATAAGGTTAATTTGGAGTACATATGAGGGATCTGAGACAAACATTGAAGTGGGACAAGTTGTGTTTGAACTGAGGATCTAGGCAGGGGTGTGTTCTTTCCCCTTTATTTGCTTTATATTTAGAGCCATTGGCAAAGAAGATAAGGGACTCAGAAATTCAACGGTATAATTGATATGGTAAGCAAGAAAAGTTGGCTTTATTTCCGGTCAATGTTATTTTGTTCCTGATAAAACCAGAAAAGGACATCTCAGTGTTGTGGAAGATCTTGAGATAGTTTCAATTTTTTTTTGTGATATAAAATTAATGAAGATAAAACAAAAGACATAGCTATAAACTATGTACCTACACATTAATTTGTCCAGCAATACCCATATTTATGGAGACATGATAAAATGAAATATTTAAAAGTATGAATTAAAAATGATTGCATTATGACAGCTAAGGATATGTGGGAAGAGGCTAAACAAAAAATAAATACAAAAACGGAGAAACTGGAAGATCTTTATAGACATGGGTAACAAGATACAAGCAGTGAAATTGTTTTTAGTTACTTTAGTTTCATGTACAGGTCAGGCATATTTTTATCAACCATAGGAGAAGTTGTGGACAACGATTAATAAAGAGTTGAAGGAATTTATCTTGGAATGCTATAAGGAAAGGGTTAAGTAGGATAAGATAAACCTTTCAACAGCACAAAGCAGTTTAGGATTATCTGATTTCAAGGGATATTTTAGAGCTACAGAGTTCAGACTTATATACATAATACAAGCAGAAAGCTATAATTCAAAGTGGAAAGGGATGATGATGAAGTGGGAGGAGTTCAAGAAATAAGGACATAGTGGAATTTGGGATGCAGATTATTAAGGAGAATAACAACAGTCTTACAGAATATTGTGTTCATAAAGTTGCAGAAAGTATTCTAAGAACTAAGCCATCATGAGAATGGAGAAAGGAGATGTTGATAGGGATGACTGCAATTAGAAGTACCGAGAATAGGCAAGAGGGGGGTGGAATTTACTGGAGTAAACTTGCAGTTGAACAAAGGCATAACTAAAGAGGAAAACATAATAGGACTGGAAGATTCCAGGAAGACATTTGGAGGTCAAGCTTGAGACTGCCTTCCCTATCAATGATTGATATCAGAGTATAAGAGAAAAGGACAGGGAAATTCTAAGTGAAAGGCCTGATCTGAAAAAAGGGATAGTCAGAAGGGCATGTAAAATATTGCATATTACATACAGGGATCAATCAAAGGAGGTTAGAAAAGATTGGAAAAAGAGACTGGATAAGGAAGTCACAAGGAAATTATGAAGGACATGTATATGGCTCCCAAGTATGCAACAAAATCTAGAATATTTAGGATTTTTTCTTGGAAGTGTTTGTACAGATATTTTTATACCCCAACTGAATCCAAGGAATTGTTCCTGAAATAGATGGAAAATTGTGTGATGGGGAAGAAAGAGATAATTGGGAACACTTGTTTTGGGAATGTAATGAATTGGCAATCTTCAGAAATGCTATATAATGTACTCTGTCAGAAATATTGGTGGAGCAAATGGGTGTAACTAAGGAAATTATGTTTTGAGCAGGGATACAAGTCTTGAATTGCCTAGACATAGTAAGATCTTGTTAAGTTTACTTCTGGTGGCTGCCAAAAAAAAAATTACTAGAAAATTGAAATCAGAGTCTAAACCAACTGCATTTGAAGTACTGAATATTGTAACAGAGATAAAACAACTGGAAGTGGGATCTTTAGAAAAGGGTAGGGGCAAATTACATAGAAAAATGGACTTTATGGTAACAATACATGCAGGATAATTTTTGAAGGAGGAGTAAGACTTAAGGGAAAGTACCAATTTATGTAATATTGGATTGATGATAGTTATACAAAAAAGCTAATGTGATGTATAATGTTTGTAACTAGGAACATGTTAATATGGTTTGTTTTCTTTTATATACATGTATGTTTGTCTATGCCTTAAGTGATAATTTAATAAAAGTGTTTAAAAAAGACATAAAAAGTAATAAGTCATGTCCATTTAGTAGCCATGTAGCTGAAACAGTTTGTCCTTAAGGGATCATTTGTATATATATCCCATAGGCCTACCCAAACACATAATCCCATACAAACTCATGAAGGCCCTGATGAGGTTCCCAGTTTCAATAAACCTCTTATCTCCTTAAAAAATTGTTACTTCCTCACATATTAAACACCTTCTCAGTAAGTTCAAGCCCTGGTCACACTCCATTGATTATCTACCTACAGAATATCTAAAGCTTGTAGCTACTTCCATTACTTATTCAGTCTCCATCTTGATCAACAGAGCCATTCAAGAATCACATGTTCTACCTCTCTCAGGAGAAAATTGTACATCATACTTCTTCAAAAAACTGCTAACTCCCCTGAAAAAAACAAACTTTGGTCCTTTCACTATCTTATCTCCCTCTCTAAAATTCTAAAAAGTACATGTATTAGCACATCTTACAATACTTTCTTCAAGAAAATCTACTGATCTCCACCTGACTTGTTTTTTGCCCATACCATAGCACAACAACTGCCCTTGTTACCTTCTTAGATAGCATCACCAAAGCTACAAGTAATAATAATAATAATAATAATAATAACAATAACAATAACAATAACAATAACAATAACAATAACTTAGTCTCTTCCCTGTTTTTAGATTTCTCCAAGCCTTTAACATAATCTCTCATTCCAAATTATTCTCTAAAATGTCTGCACTTGGTCTGTCTACTACAATGCTCAGCTGGTTTGCTAACTACACTTTCACCAGGAACAGTCTGTAAATGTCTCTCTACATACTCCTCTTTCCTTCTAGTTAATACCAGTGTGCCTCAAGGCTCTATCATTGGATCTCATGTCTTTAACATATTTATTAACAACTAACAGGCATCCTTGATCCAATATTCCGATGACTCCACCCTCATCAGTTCATCAAACACTCTTCCCCATTTACACTCCATTACTCAAAAAGCCTTCAACTCAGTTGAACACTGGCTCTGTGACAGCTAAGTCTTCCTAAATCCCAATAAAACCAAGCTATTAATATTTATCTGCAAATCTCTAACACATTTCAAAACAGCTTCAAAATAACTTCTCTCAATCACGCAGATATCAAAATGAAAAATCAAACCAGAAATATAAAAAGCAACTGTGAAAAACACCAGCACAGTAGAAAAACAGTTTATTTAGTGCTTTCATCCACGAAATGGCTGGACTTCCTCAGAATACAAACCAGACACTGAACAAGCATATAAATACCCACCCAATTAAGGTCAATAGCACCAAATAATGAATCAATTGAATAATTGATGCTTAATGCATCAAGACAAAATTCAAGTGAAATGCCTACAGATATATATAGATATATATGTCTAGGGTTCCTGTCATGTTACTGAATAGTAGTACATTGGAAATACTAACAGTGTTGAAATAGCAAAATGCTGAAACTCTAAACTGTGGAAATCAAAATATCCAATAACATTTTTATGTTCTACTTAGAAGCGGTTGTTATCTCCCTTACAGTAGCCAACATGTGATGAGCAAAATTTTAAATCATTATGGTTTCACTCAGTCATTTATAGGTCATAGCTTTTGTTTGTCTGGTTTCCTCTTTCTCACTTTTAATATGAAATGTTTGTTTCCTTTTACTTCTGTGCTCCATTCCTACTGGATATTTTTATTGTGATTTTTATTTCTTTACCTGAAACTTTATGTTTTGGAAAATGAAAGGGCACATAGATCATTGACAGCATCTCAAAAAAGGAAAGTCTAGCTTAGAAAAATATTAAATATTAAAAACATGGTCCAACCCAACTATTAAAATAGGTGAACATGTAGTCAGATTTGACAATAATTATTCCAGTAAAGTAATGAGTAAAAGAAAATCCTGTTTACCGCTGATTAAGGAACTTAAAAAGAACAAATTTAAAGACACTGTGGTATTTTCTGAAAAGGTCATATTATTTCTTTCTAAAGGAAGTAAAATATATAACACACTGGAGGAGGCATCTACTTTTGTTAACAAAAATAAAATCCTTAATAATACAGAAAAAGTGGATTGGAACAGTATATCCCTCAAGAGACAGACTGAGCTGAATTCACAGGATCTTAGGAAGTTACTAGGTTATTGGTCCTGAGGCCCTTACAAGCCTAGCCAAGAATTTAACCCATGTTCCAATAAGTTAACATCTTATGCCCTGTCCAGGAAGGACACAGGTGGAATCCCAGGGGTGTATTGTGTGTTCCTCATCAAGTTATCCAGGTTGCACTTAAAAAGGGTTAATGAGGTACTCTGCTTGACATGGAGAGGGAGTCTATTCCACAAAAGGGGGAGTCTCTGGGACACAAATCTGTCCTGGCAACAAGTACTATTGATGTCACAGACCAGGTTGAGGTTGCGTGTGTGGGTTATTCGTGTGGAGCTTGACTTGTGGATAGCAGCAGTCCCATCAGGGTGGGGTCTGAGATTGCTTTGTATGCCAGACAGAGGTTACCTCTGAGGAGTCTGTAGGAGACTCAGCAGAGGGACAGGGACTTTAGTCTATCTGTGTAGGGAAGGTGTTTGAGGCCCTGGATTCTCTTGGTGAGGAACCCTGTGGTCTGTCCAGCTGCTGCATGTGCTTTGCGAGGTACATGCCAAAAGGGGTATTGTACTCAATAATGGGTCTTATAAGAGAAGAATACAGGAATGTTATGACCACCTTGTCCGTAGATGAGATACCCTTACAAATGAGGTGGGCCATGTAGAAAGCTTTACGTACAATGGATGCATTTTGGTGGTCAAAAGTCAGTTTGCTATCAACCCAGGTGCCCATGTCCCTCATGACTGAATGCATGTTTAGGACCTTATTATGAATGTGATAATTTATGGGGATGTCACTCTCCCAAAAGGGGATGATGATGCATTTTCTGGCATTCAGTTTGAGGCCATGTTTCTGGCACCATCATTTTTTGGGTGAGACCCTCTTGGAGGATGTCCACAGGGTAATTTATGACAGCACCCAGCTTGCAGTCATCTGCAAACCTGGTCAGCTATATCCCACTAGTTTTGGCCTGCACCTCAGAAAAGTATATCCCAAACAACAGAGGTCCCAAGACTGATCCCTGCGGTCCACCACTCATTACATGCCTACTGCTTGAGGTGGATTCCCCTATTTTGACTAGGTGGGGTCTATGAGTGAGCCAGTTTGCTACCCATCTGGTAACATATGGATTGATGCCTAGTTGAGAGAGTTTATCTATTATACCTGAGTGGGGAAACGTATTGAAGGCTTTGGCCAGGTCAAGGTAGGTGGTGTGCACCATCTTCCCTTCTTCCATGGCCTTGGTGACTGTCTCAAAGAAGTCAACCAAATTTACCAGCCATGACCTCCCCTTGATGAAACCAAACTGTGTGGGATTGAGTGTCTGGAGGTTGCCAATGTCCTTGTTAATGAGATCCATGATAATCTGCTCCATGGCTTTGCAGATCAGGCTAGTTAGGCTGGTGGGTCTATAATTTCCTGGATCGGTAGATGCTCCACCTTTGTGCAAAAGGATGACAGTGGCTGTCCTCCACATGGTTGGGATGAAGCCAGTAATCAGGGTTTGGTTGAATAGGGTGCCTAATGGTGCTGCAAGTTCCTGCCTGAGTTCATGTTGGATGTAGCCTGGAATGTTATCCCATCCCATGGAGGCTGTATTTTTTTCCTTTGAGAGGGCAGTGGTGACTTACTCACTAGCGATAAGGGGAGGGGGGCAGGTACTGGATATGTCCTGTTTTACTGATGGGGGATAGAGGGATGAAGTTTTTAATAAACCTGCTGCCAGTAGGTTGGCTAAATCAACAGTATTTGTGTATGAGGTGTCCTTGACCACCAGTTCTGAGCAGATCTGGGTGCTTCTCTTGAGATTGTGGGCATATGTGAAGAAGGCATTATGATTGTCTTTAGTAGATGTGGCCAGTTTGGTCTCAAAGTTTGTTTTGGAGTATTTCACTAGTGCTCTTATTTGCTTGGCCAGACTAAGGAGAGATTGCTTCCAGTTAGGCACCTGCTCCTTCTTGGTCCTGGACAGCAATTTTTTTCCTTTTATTATAGAGTTTATTTCTTGCAGATGTCCACCAGACAGGTTTACTCTTCCTTGAGGAGGAGGATTTTGTCCTGTCAGGTATTCCTGATTCCATGCAGCTATATAAATGTTCATATAGTACTTTGCTGTAGGTTTGGACATGTGCCAGTTCCTATGGAGGGGGAGGGGGCTGTGAAACTGTTTATACCTTCCCTCAGAAGGTTGTAATCAGCTTTGGAGAAGTTTTTTGTTTGACCCTAGCTGCAGGGGGGGTGGTGGTGGTTGGGGAATATGGTGACTTTGAATGTGAACGCTTTGTGGTCAGATCTTACCAGGGATGCTTCAGTGGTTACTCATGTTGGTTAATACCAAGTCCAAGATATTTTCACCTCTTTAAGGGATCAGCCAATTAGTCTGAGACATTTGCATTGATGAAATCAAGGAATCTCTGGGCATTTGTGGTTTTGCATGAGTATTTCTTCCAACCTATGGTTAGATAGTTAAAGTTGTCCAGGATCAGGGTAAAGGGTTGAATCTTGATATATTCCAAGAGACCCAGATAGATGAGGTGGGCATCTTGAGTCAATGTTGGAGGCCTATAGCTAGCTATGATTTGAATAGGGGTCTTGTCAATTGTTAACTGCACCTTGAGTGCTTCCTGTGTGTCATACTGTTTAAACAGCCAAGAGGTGTGTATATCTTTTATATATATTGCAACTCCACCTCCTTTTGCTTTGCTGCCCACAGTTTAGGGTCTGAATGTGTAATAAGATGAGTAACCTGGTATAGCTGAGGTGCTCTCTGCAGCTTTGAACTAGGTATATGTGACTGCACAAATGTCAGCATTTTCCAGGGTTAAAAAATGCTTGCAATGAGTGCAGTTTCACATTTAGACTCCTAGCATTTAGCAGCATGACCTTTAATTTACGTTTTGATGACATTTTCATGTTGGTAGTTTTGACCTCATGGCATTGCCTAAAAAGGCACTATGGGGAGGCAAGAGCCTTTACCAGGAGCCTGAAGCCCAATGGAGACAGATGCAGGCCATCTCTAGCAAAGCATCGTGGTTTGCCAATCATGTCATCCCAAGCTGTCAGGTACTGGATCCCCTTGGAATGACACCAGAAACTAAGCCAATTGTTAAAGTCAGTCATTTTCTGTTTGTGTTGTGGAATCATTCTGGGCTTCCTGGAATTCCTGGAAAACTGCTTCAAAAATAAAAAAAAAATTAGAAACAGGTGACTTTTATTCTGTTATTGCAGTACTTTTATTTTCTGAAACAATACCCTTTAAGTAAAAGGTTTTATTGGACTTTAAGCTTCAAAACATATGTAAGTGTGTGTTTATATTTTAAGCTAAAACATTTTCATGATAAGGAATATAACTTGTTAGTTAAAACAATAAAAGATTTAATATATTTCATTGAACTAAATGTTTAAATGTATTTCTAAATGTTAAACAAATACTATCTATAAGAGAATATCATTGCATTGTAAGCAATGGAACTGGTAAATTTAACACTATATAAGTTAAGAATTGTTTTAATTTTTTTTAACTTTGCTTAGTATGTATATTGTTATGATAACTGAATGTCAGATCTAAGTAATATGCTAATTAGAAGTGTTAAAGTGCTGGTCATTTTATTTTCTTTGTTCCTGTGTAACACATTCCTTTGACATGTCATTTATGAAGCAATTACCACTTAAAACAGCTTGAGCAGAAAAAAATATTCAAGTTGTTGAAAATGCTTGATTCTTGCTTTCCTTGCTTCCTGCCTGCTCTTTGATTTGTTTTGAAGAAAATCTAGGTCTAGACATCACTGATGCCTTCGAAAACAGGAAAGAACTTTCTTTTTATTTCAAATATATATGTGAGAAATCTACTCAAAATACATGTTTTAAAATATTTATTTAGAAGTGAAGAACTGGTAAAACAAAAGCTATAGTAATGTTTTATATTAAGCTGTTGCTGACATACAATTTGCTTACATTTTGCTGAATGTTAAAAGCTTATGTTATAGTGTTATTAACTTTAAATGTACATACTAATGAAAAGAAGTAAAGTAAGATGTGTGTTACTAATTAGAATGGTTTAAAAGAATTAAGAACGAGAAACTTACAGAGAAAATTAGCAGCTGGTGTGTGCTGTGAGTTGTCATTTCCACATGATGTAATCAAATTCTAATGTTAGGATGTGAAGCTTAGATCAGAACAACAGTTTACAATGGCTAAACACACAAATTCAAATGAAACAAACAGGAATTATTTTATATATAATCAAGATTGCTTGTAATACTACAATTAAGAAGAGTAAACATCTTATGAATAATATGCAAATGCACAAGGAATGAATTATCTACTATGTAAGATTTATAAAAGAACAGTATCAAGTTAAGAAATATATACATACTGTAATCTCTACTAGAGAGCTGATGATTTAATAGCTCTTTGATGGGAGATTTTAGAAATACAAGTTACACAGAATAAGGTAGAATATTAGTGGGCAAAAATATAATTAAATAACACGCTGCTTATAAGAAATATATGTATTACATATACCTGCATATGACAGAAATGTGAACACACAAGATCTCATATAATTTACATAGAAAATCATACAAAATATTTGAAATATCCTGAAAGCTGACGTTTGAAGCATGGTCATGTGAACTTTGAAGATTTTTGCATATTGCATGTTATTAGATGCACGCTCAGTTTGGCGGTGCTGCTCTGAGTTTGGCGACTTAGCCAGAGAACTGGAGTGAATCTGAAATAAATCGAAGACATCCACTGTGATCAACAAAAAATAAGTATATATTAAGTTTGCATTACACTTTTTGAACTGTACTTTGCTTAATTGATGTTTCATTTTTGTTGTTGTTACTGCTGTGAGTGTTTTTTTCTGCAATTTGAAATTCTAGTACTTTTTATTTCATAGCATAGGCTAGATTCAGATTTGCTGAATCTAGGTTGTTTGGTATTAATTGAGCAGTAAAATCACCCAGCCAACATTAAGAAGGTCCTCCTGCACCCTTGTGGCAGAAGTGTACAGCCTAGGATCCATCTGAATTACTGATTGTTGGAATAAGGCTCAGTTTTTGGCTTTCCCATTGGTTATTTTGTGTTAAAACTGTTTAACTTCACTTGTATTTAAGCACAACATTTGCACGTACCTGCACATTGCATAATGGGGTTTAGCACTGCAGTGTAGAAGCAAATGCTTAGAAACAACAATTCTCCCTTGATATCTACTTGGAACCCCTCCTTAGCTCCACTGGCTCTCTGTTTATATTGCAATTGTGCATTGCTACCCAGCAAGCAACTCAGTTGCACATTCTGAGGCATTGACACAGTCTTCCACCCTTAGCCTTCCACAGAGTAGCTGCTCTTGTTAGTCTCACAAGCAAACCTCATCCATCTAGCCCATCCCCACTAGTCACTACAATATATACCTGCCATAATGGACAGAGAGTTTCCACCCTTTCTCCAGCCAAGCTGGTTGACTTGGGCATCCTGTAGCAATGTAGCAATTGCCTCATGTGTACTGACAACCACTTGTTTCTAAAGCAAACAAATACAGTATGTGAGAGGTGTAACTATTCCATGAAATTAGAATCCGTCCTCACACATAACAACAAGCAATAGATACAACAGGCTGTCAGCACACACACACCTCCCTCTCACACAAGAGAATGTCAAGATACATAAACCTACATACATGGAGGTACTTTCTAAGAGCCTACCAAACGACCAGGGACCTCCGAAGTGTAAACAATATACACATACTGGCACATGAACAGAATCCACCACTGCCACACATAACATCACATATATCAGTGTCTCAATAATTAAGCCCCTAAGGCAAAACACCTCAAAATCAAATGTTATGTTTATAGGTGACTCAATAGTGAGACACACAGATAACTCCCTCACCAGGATGAACAAGGTCATAGTCAGCTGCCTGTCAGATGCCAGGATCCTTCAAACTGCGCATGCACTCATGTCACTCAGCAACAAGTACTGTTATGACTCTGTCATAGTACATGTTGGTGTGAATGACTTCAGACGTACTCTCTGGACAATATGAGGAGAGACATGACTGAACTCTCAGATTATGTTTCCCAGGCAGGCATGTCCCTGGCCCTAAGCAGCATTCTACCTTCACCATGGATGATGCTACAATACAGACAAAAGATGATTGATTTCAATTGGATTAGCTTCTGGTGTCACTCCAGGGGGATCCAGTATCTGTCTACCTGGGAAGACATGGTCAACAGTGCATGCTCCTTTGCCAGAAATGGCCTTCACATGTCTACTTAAGGCTTTTGGATACAAGCAAAGATGCTTGCCTCCCCCATAATGCCTTTTTAGGCAGTGTCCAAACAAAAAAACTTCTGATGCAAAGAAATTCACTAAAGACAAGCATAAGGTCATGCTGCTTAATGCTAAGAGCATAAACAGTAAACTGCACTCCCTGGAAGCACTCCTCACTTTGGAAGATGCTGACATTTGTGCAGTCACAGAGACTTGGTTCAAGACTGCTAAGAGCACCCCGGTTGTACAAGGCCACAATACCTTTCACACATTCAGATCCCAAAACAAGGGTAAAAGAACCAAAGGTGGAGGTTTATCCATCTTCATTAAATCCAAATACACCTCAAGACTGGTGAAACAGTATGACTCTCTTGAGCTACTCCAGGTCCAATTAACTATAGGAAAAATACCTTTCCACATCATTGCTAGCTACAGGTCCCCACTATGAACCAGGAGAAGCACAACCCCTACCTTGGCTTGCTAGAGTTGCTCAGTATACAGCCAAACACCTTGGCCATGGGAGATTTCAACAATCCTTCCATTGACTGGATGACTTACACAAGCACAAACACAATTGCTATGAGGTTCTTGGAATTTAATTCAAATGCCATGGAACAGTTGGTCCACAACCCCACAAGAGACTTAAATGTCTTGGACCTACTACTACCCAACATGGGGGGGGGGTTCACTGCACTGCCCCCATGTGTTGCCCTTCCTGGTAAGGTCAGACTATAACTCTGTCTCATTTGAAGTAAAGATCACATTTGACACACCCACAGGAGTAAAAAAACTGAAAAAATTCTCCAAAGCAAACTATTGCCTACTAAGCAATGTATAAAAAGTTTCAAAGCCCCTGCCAACATAGACATCAGTGACTCCTATGCAGAGGAATACACAATTGTCCTATATAGTCACTTAAACAAATGCTTGACTGAACTGTGCCTAACAGGAACAAAACCAAGTCTTTCTGAAAAAAAAAACAAGCCACCCTAGTCGACTGTAAGTATAAGTAAGTTATAGAAAAAAAAAGAAAGAAACTGATATCTAAGAACAGGACGGAACTAACTCAACAGAGGAAGAATACCCTCAACAGCTTGAAAAAGCAAATCAGATATCTTGTTAAGTCCTCCAAGGCTAGCTATGAGTCAAAATTAGTATCCCTAGCTAAACAGAGTCATAAGGCATTCTTTAGCTACGTCCAAAACCTAAGCGAGAATGCTCAGCTGTGTGCTGAACTTATAGTGGATGGTACCACTCACACTGAACCCGAGGAAATTGCCAACCTGCTAGCCAACAGATTTGGTAATATCTTTACCCCACTGTCCCCATCTGACATACCCCAAAGCAGTCCCAATACCAGTCTTCTATAGTGTATCTCCAAAGAGCAGGTCATACAAGCACTCTCCATGGCCAAAATATGGCCTCTATGGGACCAGATAACATCCCAGGCTGCTTACTAAACAATCTAAAACAAGACCTAGTGGTACCACTCAGCACCCTCTCTAACCATAGCCTGAGAACTGGCTTTGTCCCAGCAGAGTGGAGAACAGTAAAAGTAATCCCCTTGCACAAAGTGGGGTCCATCAACTGACCCTGGGAGCTAATGACTCATAAGCCTAACCAGCCTCATCTGCAAAGCCATGGAAAGAATAATCATGGACCTTATCCAAAAGGACATAGGCAATCTTCAGACTCTTGACCTGATCCAGTTTGGTTTTGTCAAGGGTAGATCTTGCTTATTAAACCTGGTGGATTTCTTTCAGAATGTCAGCAAAGCCCTGGATGAGGGCAAAATGGTATATACTGCCTATCTTCATTTGGCCGAGGCCTTTGACACAAGTCCCCATTTAGGCATCATAGAGAAACTCTCCCAGCTGGGGAGAAAATTAAGACAAGAAGTGTCACTGTTAGAAGAGTATAGAAGAGGGAACAGAGCAACAAAAATACTCAGAAACATAGGTGTGATAAAAGCAAAATACAGTATGAGAACAGATCAGGGTCTATTGTGCATTATTACAAATAATAAACTAAAAATATCAACACAGGCAGAAAAACATAGAAGATATACAGATAAATATAAAGGAAAAGTAAAAAACAAGAAAACAAGCAATTTATTGATGATCCAAAAAAGTTTTATAAAAATTGGGAAACAAGGCAAAAGAAATTGAAACACCCCCAAAAAAGAAATAGATACATTTTGTTGAATTATGTATGAAGACACTGTGGAACATAACAAAAATGATAAATGGATAGAAGCAGTAAAATAAAGAATAAGAAGTTCAAATGTACAGACTATGCAATGAGATGAAGTGAAGGCCAGAGAACTTGAAACAAAGTTAAGAAAAGCCCCTAAATGCAAAACCCCAGGCCCAGATGCAGTACCCAACTTCTGGTTAAAAGTATTGACATATTTACATGAAGATTTAGCCATGAGTAAGAACTATATATGTGTGCACCCTAAACAGACATCAGGCCAGCTAACAACAAGAAAAATAATACTGCTACTTAAAAGCAAACCTGCAAGCCACCCTAAAAACTGTAGAGTAATAACTTGCCTTCCCATGAAGTATAAACTATACACTGGAATTGATGCTGACAGAGTTTATAGACATTTAGAAGAAAACTCAATCATGGCAATAGAACAAAAATGTAATAAAAGAACGTAATATTGTAATGGAGAACTATGAAAAGGGAAAGAATCAAAGTATGGCATGGATAGACTACAAAAAAGCAATTGATATTATCTCACATCCAGGGATAAATCTGATAGTATCCCACACTCATAGACAAAAGAGTGCTTAAAATGTGTAAGATATACTCTACACTGATTGATTACATTACAGACACCATGAAACAGTGGTAAACCACTCTGCAGCTAAGCCATGGTAAAGGGCAAATTATTATTCCAGGGATAAAAATTCAAAGGGGGATATGTCAGGGTGACTCCCTATCACTGCTGCTCTTTTGTCTTTAACCCATTACGCTGTGGAATGTGATATAAAATAACTTGAGCAAGAAGGAGTGTATAAATATGTGGGAATTGATGAAGGATCAACAATAAAACATGAACAAATGTGAATAAAACTTAGTAAGGAATATGTTAGAAGACTTAAATTAATATTAAAAACAGCACTGACATCTAGGAACAAAGTCCAAGATATAAACCAATTTGCTCTTCCTGTCCTAACTTAAAAGTTTTGGAGTGATTGACTGGCCCCACAAGGTGAAGCTGACTTCAGACATGGAGGAAATGCTTAATATTTTTTAAACAATTCCATGAAGATCATAATAAAGATAAAAATTATAATCCTGATGATTACAAAACTGATATGTATTTAAAGAAAAATGATACTGTACTAATAAACTTAATGCTCAACAAATATGTCTGTTGGATAAGTTTATTACCCTAATAGAAATTAAAGAAGCTTTAAAAAAATGGGAAAAGATGGTAAAGCTCCAGGGTTGAAAGATTTACTTATGCAATTATATAGTCTGCTTCCATTAAACATTTTAGAATTATAGAGTAATATTTTTAGGATAATTCAGAGTGACAAAATAATTCCTTCCTCATGGAAATTTTTTGAAATCTCACCTATACTTAAACAAGGAAATGATAATATGTTAGTTTCCTCATATAGACCTATTTCATTATTAAATGTAGACTAGAAAATATTTACTTTCATCTTCCTTACAAGATTAAGAGATATAGTAGATAAATTAATAAAGATCTAACAGGATTTATAGTCGATAGATTAACTTATGATAATATAAAAAGGGTATTTCCTGTTTTAGAGTTAGCAAAAGGAACAAACAAGAAATTGGCCCTAATTAGCTTTGATATCAAGAGAGCTTTTGATTCTGTAGATTGGAACTACTTGCTTAAAACTTTAGAAGTGTTTGCATTTCCAGAAAAATTTACTGGAATATTAAAAAATCCATATAGAGACTCCAAAGTATACGTTAAAAATGGATCCTATATTTCTCAGGGATTCATTTTAAACAAAAGTTCAAAGCAAGGGTGTCCCTTGTCCCCTCTACTATTTGCATTAGTTATCGAACCATTATAAGTTCATAGATTCATAGGTGTTTACTAGACTAATGAACACAAGGGTCTTTTTAAGCCTATCCATGCATCTTAAATCTCTGACAAGTTCTGATACCCTTGATAGGTATAAGCATGGGCCTGGGAGATGAACCATTTACAGGTTTCTTGTTTGCATCAGAGGCATAGGTGCCAAACCAGGGATGAATTTCCAGTTTTCCATCCAATTGTCCAAGTTGTACTTGAATTGCATTAGGGAGGAACTCTGCTTCACATGAATAGGGAGCCTGTTCCATAGACGGGGTAGTCTCTGGAATACATACCTATCTCTCCAGCAGGTCCTATTTATATCACAGGCAAGGTTTAAGTCTTTAGAATGGGTGATTCTGGTACTGTTTGTTTTGTGGATATGCAGGAGGTCCACTAGAGTGGGGTCTGACAATGCCCTGTATGTCAGGCTTAGATCTCCCCTCAGAAGCCTGTAGGAGACAGAATACAGGGATAGTGGGTTGGGGCTTTCTGCATAGGACATGTTACTTATGCCCTGTATTCTTTTAGTAAGGCACCTCTGTGGACATTCCAGTTGTTGGATATGCCTGGATAGGTACATACCAAAGGGGTAATGTACTCAGTGATAGGTCTGATGAATGTTGAATACACTGGAGCAATGACCTTGGACTTAGATGCCATACCTTTATTTATAAGTTGCACAACATAGAATAATTTATTCACCACTGTAGACACGTGATCATCAAAGGCTAGATTAGTTTAACTAATAGCATAAAGGCAATGAAAAAAATCAGTGGATTCTCGGTTAACAAGGGTCGTCAATCTAAAGCACAGATTTTTGCAGATGATATTTTACTAAATAGAGGAGATTTAAATAATTCAATCGAAGAAATAGATGAGGAAATTGAAAAGTTTCAAGAAGTATTGCTGCTGAAATTTAATAATAATAACATTCAAATGTTAGTGTTAAATCAATTACTAGATAGTAAGCTTAAAGATAAATAATAATTATTGGGGAAGGAAAATAACTAAAATATTTAGTAATAAAAATCTATCAAGATGTGTGTAAGATTATTAATAATTTTGAAAAAAATAATTGAAGTGTTAATTCTAATTAAAAATGGAATTAAAGTTTTTTTTTTAATTTTGAGGATAGGTTAGTACTTATTAAAATGATTATATTACCCAAGATTTTATTGCATTCAATAGCTTTAATACCTTACAAAAAACTTTGAAAGAAAATGGAAAAAAATGTTAACTTCATTCTTATGGTATACTAAAAACCAAATAATTGTTTATAGAAATCATATAAGGTTATGGGAGTATGGCAGTATTAGCTTGCCAGATGTAGAATCTTTATCTATTGCTGCAAATTTTAACTCTTATTTTACTCTGGATAGACACAACTTACACTAGTCACTGGAAAACCATTCAGGAGCAAATTATACTAAATTCTTATAAGTTTATCAAATATGATAAATTAGAAATATGAACAATCATTTCAGTTGATTGATAAAATTTACCTTAGAAGGAAAGTCATTTCAATCTTTAGACTCTGCATATATAAAATCAATTCTTAAAACAGTTACAAAATAGGTTTTTAAAACTCTGTTAATATCAAAATGGAAATTGTTATGTTTTCCCATTGCACACACCTGTAGATTTAAGGAAAATCAGAAAAATATTAACATGAATTTACTGAAAAGGAATTGATTAGTTTTATCGTCTGATTGCTTTGAAAAAGGAAAAGCAAAGTCACTAGAATATTTAACGAAAAATTATAAGTTGGATGAATATGTTGACCAGTTAACATTATCCATCAGTAAGAAATTAAATGAATTTGCAGATAATATGAGTGAAGAGGAACATAACACTATTCTCCCATTATATTAATATTTGAATGCTAACATTGAAGGTAAACTGACCCTCAAAGAATGCTTGTCCAAGTTATATAAGTTAATTATAAATAATAATTTTGATGCAAAATTCTAGACCTTTTTAGATAGTAGTGGATTGAGTGACTCAGTAAATGGTAATAATAGTAATTCTTTGTTACTTAAATCAATTAGTCAAATGTCTTAAAGTTTATGTTGGAAAATTGTTTATGTGGGAATGTATACATATGTTTATTACTCTACATACTGCACTGTACTTTATTAATTTGCATATTATATTTGCTGTATTTGCTGTACTACTCTTTGAAGAGTTTTTCTCCCTGGGACTCCACTGAAAATGGGATCCATGCTCATTTGGACTTTCCCGGTAAATAAATGTAAAAATAAACAACAAACAAACAAACAAATAAATAAATAAATATCTAAGTTTAGTAAAATGACTTCTTCAGTTTGTTGGAGATGTAGTAAAGATGTAAAAGCTGATTGGACATGTTTATCAGGAAGAGATAAGCATGTTTTTTAAGTGGTTATGGTCTGATAATTGTTCTTTAACTAGGTCAGTAATACTAATGATGCTCAACTTCGTGTACAAGCTGTACAAGCCAAACAACAAAAAATATTTTGGAGTCTTTTGGCAGTTGCTAGAAAAGATATTACAGAAAATTAGAAATTGAACTCTCTTCCTACATTCAAGGAATTTTTAAATTTAACAGCAATACTATGTAAACCTGAAACAGAAGTTATCAGAATAAGATCTATAAATCATACTAAGACTTTTGGTGGTTGGGGTAGCCTTGAACTGTTGCTATTAAAATACCAAGACTCTTAATGTGTTGATTGTATAAGATTACCTTAATGAATCAATGTGTTCCTAACATTGTATAGGTGATGTTAAATTTCTTCCTTTATGTGTATATATCATAAATATGTTAAATTAATACATTTTTTCTTAAGAAAAAAATAGGCTAGGAGAATCAATAAGCTGCAGTGTTCTAAAGGGATGAATGAATGTACTGGGAGAGCCCAGTAGAAAGCAAGTGTGCCTATTCATGTCAGAAAATTCAAGTGCTATGAATGAAATCTTTAAGTACACCCACCATTTCCTTTCCACTCACTAACCACAGTTGCAAAAAAGCAATGGCTAATGAATGGAAAATGTATAAGACTAACATAAGTAACTAGACAGAATAATTTACAACAACTTTGTGTGTGTGTGTGTGTGTGTGTGTGTGTGTGTGTGTGTGTGTGTGTGTGTGCGCACATTCATGTCCATATACTCATGACTTGTAATAGTTTGCACTGCATACTTCTGACAATAATGAGTTAAAATGCATTACAATGGCTATGTATTTCATTCATCTGATCACTTTTAGACACCCAAGCTGTGCACAGTCTACATAGTGGCTACATGTGTGTCTATGTGTTTGTGTGTGTGTCTCTGTCTGTGTCTGCGGGGATGGGGCTGTTGTAATTTTTTAAATTTTTATGGCTGTTGTTTATATATTTATTTATTTGACTACAAACAGATATCTGAGGTGTATGCAGTCAATGAAGTGGCTGTAATTATTGGGCACATTGTGTAGGGTGTTTTTGGTTAACATTTCTGTGTGTGTGTGTGTGTGTGTGTGTGTGTGTGTGTGTGTGTGTGTGTGTGTGTGTGTGTGTGTGTGTGAGGCTAATCAGTAAGTACAGGTAATCAGTCTGTAGACCATTACAAACCAAGACACAAACCTTTATTTGAAAGTTCCCTGTAGCCTCAAGGTGGGCAAGACAAGATAGACTGGTGGAGAATTTGAGGCCACCCATCTGATTATCTAGGTTTAT
Source organism: Protopterus annectens (assembly GCF_019279795.1). Lineage (NCBI taxonomy): Eukaryota > Metazoa > Chordata > Ceratodontiformes > Protopteridae > Protopterus > Protopterus annectens. Next base: position 62,875,866 of record NC_056728.1, on the reverse strand, counting down.
TTTGAAAGTGTTAGGGTATGAATCTCTCATATTGATGTCTATCTGATACTGGTGGTTTAGTTTCTTTAGGCTAGTATTTGAGGGATCAGTTGTTCTGTAAAGGAATAAGAGGTGAAAGACATTTGGCTCTTTCATGATCAAAAGGCTAGACCTAGATCTCATCAGAAGAGTCTGTACGAGACTAAATACAAAGAGATGTCTGACAGTCCATTCTGATAATCAAGGTATTTGTGGCCACTGATATTTTTGGTTATGACTATCTATTTTATTTTACCACAAATTTTCATATCTTTTAATTTCTGAGCATTAAAGCAGAATAAAAAAGTCTTAAGAAAACAACCAGTGATAATTCTGAGATATGCTTTATACGACATTTATCATTGTAAAGAAAGGATACATGGGTAAACACTATATTAACCACACTCCAGTATTAAATATTGCTATTATACTTTAGCCATAGTTTTATTTGACTTCTTTTATGTTTTTCTAAGTCTTACCCTATATATTATATGGAATAATGCATATAAGATAAGTCCATCTTGCTAATATATAAAACGTATAAATATGTTTTGAGAAAAATTGAGGCCATTAATAGTTCTTGATGAGCATAGTTCAGTAAGGACCCACAGGAAGCTCTCCACAGAAAGATGTAGATAGACTTCTGTTGTAATCACAAATCAGACATTTGCAGTACTCATAAACAGTCACCCAAGCTTATGTACTGCTCATAAACAATCTTCGAGTCTTCTGCACATTGGAACTGCAAATGTTCATTTTGTGTTAATACATCAGACCCCCAGACACTTTCTCTAAGGGAGTTAGTCAGAAGGCAATTTTGTTAAGAGTATACAAAAAGGTAACATCCCAAATTTCTACCTGACTGAAAAGTAGATGTCAGTGTGAACGATTTATCTGGTGTGCCTGTGCTTTCCCTTTTTGTCAGCCTAGTTATGGAGAAATATATATGAATTGAATGATACAGTTAAAAATGTAAGCTACTTTGTTTCAATAAAAATAGTAATAAAAATTAAAAATGAACCATGGTGAGCAAATGCAGAGGGGCAAAAGTGGTGGATCATGCAGGTTTGGGAGTCTAGGAACTGATCCATGTCTCACAAGTACATGTAGCATTAAGTAGCAACAGTGGCTCATCAGTGACCATGAGGCAGTTGTTACGTAAAATCATAGGAGCATAGGAAGTTACTAGGCTAATGGCCATAGGGCCCTTACAAGCTTAATCAAGTTCTACCCTTATTTCCACAATCATCACCTATTGCCCCTGTCCAAGAGAGATACAGGTGGAACCCCTAGGATGAATTTACAATTAGGCATCCAATTATACAGATTGGATTTGAAAAGGTCCAATGAGATGCTCTGTTTGACATGAAGTGGGAGTCTGTTCCAAATGTGTGATAACCTCTGGGAGACAAATCTGTCCCTCAAGCAAGTTTTATTAATGTCACATACCAGGTTAAGGCCTTTAGAGTAAGTAACCCATGTACCATTTGACTTACAGAGATACAGAATTTCCAATAAATCAGGGTCAGAGATTGCCCAGTATGCAAGGTGGAGATCATCTGTGAATAGTCTGTATGAAACAGAATAAAGTGACAGTGATTTCAGATGATCCACATATGACAGATGCTGAAGACCTACAATTTTCCTTGTGAGGAACCTTTGTGGTCTCTCCAATTGTTGCAGGCGCTTGGAATGGTACATACCAAAAGAGACATTGTAGTCAATTATTGGCCTGATGAGGGAAGAGTACAGAGAGGTTATAACTTCTTTTTTTCCTGGAAGCAATACCCTTACTTATGATATGAGCAATGCAGAATGCCCTTCTTACCACTGTGGAGACATGGTGGTCAAAGTTGAGGTTGCTGTCACCCTGAGTGCCCAGGTCTCTCACCACTGAGTGCATACTTAAGGTGTTGCGATTGATGTGGTAGTTAACAGGAATATCACTCTTACTGAAAGGGATAATACATGTTTTTTGCTTTGAGTTTAAGGCCCTGACTTTGGCATGAATCATTTGTTTGTGTAAGACCCTCTTGTAGGATGTTGACATCATTTGGAGATTCTATGACTGCTCCTAGTTTGCAGTCATCAGCAAACTTTGACAGCCACAGATCTTTAGTTTTTGCTTGTAATTTGGAGAAATAGATTCCAAACAGTAGAGCTCCCAGGACTGATCCCCGATCACCACTTGTTACAGGTCTGTTGTTCAAGGTGGCTTCCCCTATTTTGAATATATGGGTTCTATCATTGAGCCAGTTAAATGATCCATCTAATGATATAAAGGTTGATACCTAATTCTCTCTTTTTTAATTTCTCCTATATTTTGGGTTTCTAATACCATGATGGGAATGGACCCCATTCCTAAGTACGATTAAAGTTCATGAAATTAGTATCGTTTCAATTTTTGATGTCAGCCAGAATTCCTCTTCTCAGCACCCACAATGTGCCCAGTAATGACTCCTGCAATTCATACGGAGTTACATGTATGATTAACATATCTAAATACGATTGTAGATTCTTTTTTATAAGACCCATTGCTCCTACCACTATTGGAATTGTCTGGGTATCTTTCTTCCACATTGCTTTTGTTTGTTTGCAAATCCTGATATTTTATGACTTTGTGTCTCTCTGTATGCAAGACAATGTAGTTACTGAGTGTAGCAATTTCAAAGAGCAATGCTACTATTGTCTTCTTTTCATGGATCACTATATCTGGTTTTCTCACATCTATCTTTTGAACTGTTGGTAATGGGTGATCCCATGTGATATAGACTTCATCATTTTCTATGATGCTTTGTGGCTCATGTTTCCAGTGGTTTTCAGCCACTTCAGTATTATAATGTTTGCACAATCCCCAGTGCAACAGTCTTGCCACATTATTATGTTTTTCAGTGTAAGTCCTTCGGCCATTAGTATGTCACAACAACGAGGTGTGCAACTGTTTCCAATTCTGTTTTACAGAATCTACATTTGTCTCCCACATGTTCAGTGGACTTTCTAATCCAACATATGCGTAGCCCACTATCTTGGCCTGCAGATATTAACCTTTCATCTTTTGGTTTGAATTTGTTTCTCCTTAACCATTCCTGCATTCGATCTTTATCAACATGGGGTTCTTCCAGGAGTTTCTATACTTGCAACTATATTTATGCATTTTCTACATTTCTTGCCTTCTCATCTGATGCTTCACTTTATATTCTTTCTTTTGCTTTTTGGCACATTCATTTTCTGCCTGATTTTTATCTATTTCTGGTTTGATTTCCATTCCTGCTTGATGTCAATATGCTTCTGCTAGACTAAGAAGGGAAGTCATCTTAGATTTATTCTCCTCATGTTCCAAAACTTTCACTATGTTTGGATCTTGTGAGGTCAGCAGATATGTGTGCAGTCCCATGTTTACAGATCTATACACATAATCAATTTCAAGGAGGCCCATACCTCCTTTGGAATGATGAATGTATAATCTTCGTATGCACTGATTTTTATAAATCATTTGATGAGCATGAAGTATCCTTGTTTTCATATCTAATCTATCTATTACCTTTTAGGGCCAGTCAATCACTCCAACACTGTAAGTTAGGATAGGAAGAGCAAATTGATTTATAGCTTGAATTTTGATCCTAGATGTCAAAGTTGTTTTCAGGACTAATTTAAGTCTTCTAAAATATTCCTTACTGCACTTTATTTGCATTTGTTCATGTTTTATTGTTGTTTCTTCATCATTTCCCAAATATTTATACACTTCCTCTTGCTCAAGTTATTTTATATTACATTCTTATCCCAAACTGATGTTGTATTGGTGCTGCAGCTTTCCTGCTTTAAAGGTTGCTTTTGCACATTTATCAAGACCAAATGACATTCTTATATTATCCGAAGAAGTTTTGACTACTTGCAGTTGTGCTTTCAGTTGCTCATCTGATGGGCTATACAGTTTTAAATCATCAACAAAGGGAAGATGAGAAGTCTTTACACTTTGTTGTTTTCTAGGATCCAAATTATAGGGCAAGGCAGAATAGCAGCAATGACATTAAGTCACCCTGGAATATCCCCCTTTGCATTTTTATCCTTGGAATAATAATTTGTTCTTTATCATGGCTTAATTGCAAAGTGGTCTGCCACTGTTTCATGGTCACTGTGATGTAATCGATCAGTGTAAGGTGTATCTTATACATTTTTAAGCACTATTTTATCCATGAATATGGGATACTCTCAAATGCTTTTTTGTAATCAATCTATGGCATACTTAGAGTCTTCCCCTTTTTACAGTTCTCCACTATGACTTTATTTAGCAACAAATGATACTTTGTTCCATACGACTTTCTTTTATTACCCTTTTGTTCTATTGCCATAATTGAGTTTTCTTCTAAATGACTATAAACTCTGTCGGCATCGATTCCAGTGTATAGTTTATATGTCATAGGAAGGCATGTCATTTGTCTATAATTTTTAGGGTAGCTTGCAGTTTCTCTCTTAAGTAGGAGCATTGTTTTTCCTGTTGTTAGCCCAGTTGGTATCTGTTCAGGGTGCACATATAAATAGTTCTTACTCATGGCTAAATCTTCGTGCAAAGATGTTAATACTTTTAGCCAGAAGTTAGGTACTGCATCTGGGCCTGGAATTTTCCAACTAGAGGCTTTTCTTAACTTTGTTTCAATCTGTCTGGCTGTTACTTCATCCCATTTCATAACCTGTACCTTTGAACTTCTTATTCTTTCTTTTACTTCTATTCATTTAGCATCTTTGTTATGTTCCACAGGATCTTCATAAATACTTCTCCAAAATGTAGCTATTTTTTCTGTTTTAGGTGGTCTTTCAGTTCCTTTTGCCTTGTTCCCCAATTCTCTAAAAAATGTTTTTTTTGGGTGATCGATAAATTGCTTAATTTGTACTTTTCCTTCATATTTATCTGCATATCTTCTAAGTTTTTCCATCTGTGCTGAGATTTCTAGTTTGATATTTGTGATAATGCACAATAGATCCTGATCTGTTCTAATACTGTGAATTGCTTTTATCTCATCCATCTTTCTAAGTATTTTTGTTGATCTGTTCCCTCTTCTATATTCTTCTAACTGTGAAACTTCTTGTCTTAATTGCTTTATAGTTTTCTCTATTTGATACTTCCATAATGGTATTTGATTTCTCTCCTTCCTTTCCCTCACTACACTGTGTTCTTGTGGTAGATGGATCTCTATGGACAGTCCTAATTACTGTGTTCATTTGTTTTATCAGACTTCTGACTTTTTGGGTTTTATTCACCTTCTGCAGTCTATTTCTTTCATTGATCTTAACAAGTCTATCTCTATTAAATCAGAAGTCAGAAGTTTGATAAAACAAATGAACACAATAATTAGGACTGCCCAAATAGATACCTAACTGAGTGAGTTTGTCAATAATGCCTGAGTGGGGGAGAGTGTCAAATGACTTGGCTAAGTCTAGGTAGGCTGGATGCACATATTTCCCCTTGTCCAGGACCTTGGACTGTCTTGAAGAAGTCCACCAAGTTTAACAGGCATGATCTCCCTTTGATAAATCCACACTGATTAGGGTCAAGTGTTTGGAGATTACTTTTTTATCTTTGTTGATAAGGTCCATGATGATTCACTCTATGACCTAGCAGGTAAGGCTAGTTAGGCTAATAAGTCTATAGTTCCCAGGGTCAGTGGAAGCACCACCCTTGTGCAAGTTAATAACGGTGTCCATTTTCCATTCAGCTGGGATGAAGCTGGTGCTTAAGACTATACTAACTGAAAAGACTACCCAATGGTGTTGCTAATTCTTGTTGGAGCCCATGTAGGATGCAGCCTGGGATGTTATCAGGTCCCATAGATGCTGTGTTCCTGGCCTTAGAGAGTGTTATATAGATACATGGTAAGGGACAGGTGGCTTGGAAGTCAAGTGGTATGTGTGACGGGGACAGGGGACTGAAGTTTTCACAGAACCTGTTGGCCAACAGGTTAGTTATGAAACCAAAAAACAATGGAGCAGCAATATATAATTGTAAAGCTTAAAAAAATCACAGCAGAAGTCCAATACCACAAGTGGGTGCCAAATAATTTATTTTTAAATATAATATAAGCACTTTCGATCTGATGAAGTCTTGACTCTCAAGACGAAAGTGCTTATATTGTATTTAAAAATAAATTATTTGGCACCCGCCTGTGGTATTGGACTTCTGCTGTGATTTTTTCAACAGGTTAGCTATGTCCACAGGCTCAGTATATGTGGTATCATTAACTACCAGTTCGACAGAAATCTGGGCCTTTCCTTTTAGGTTATGGATGTAACTAAAAAATGTCTTATGACTGTATTTAATTGAGGAAGGTAATTTGGATTCATAGTTTGCTTTGGGGGACTTCACAAGAAGTGTTATTTGCTTGTTTAAGCTGATGAGGGAGTGTTTCCAGTTTAGGGCTTGCTCCCTCTTACTCTTAGACAGCAATTCCTTCCTCTTATTTTAAAGCCTGTTAATGACAGTTGCCTAACAGGCAGGTTTGCTCTTCCTTGAGGAGCATGTTTTGGTCCTATCAGTTACGGCTAAGTCAATGCAGTTATACAGGTGTTTGTATAAAGCACTGGTGTAGAACTCGGCATAGTTGCCAGTTCCATCTGAGGGGGGAGGTGAGGAGAAGCTATTTATACCATCCCATAAGAGGCTATAATCTGCTTTGGAGAAGTTTTTTTAGTTTAGTTGCTGCTGGGGGTGGGGGTCAGGTTGATAGTTACTTCAAATGAGATTGATTTGTGGTCAGATTTCACCGGGGAAGACATCACAGTGGGGGTGCTACAGTAGTCCCCCATAATGATAAGCACCAGAGCCAGGATGTTGGCACCCCCTGTGGGGGTGTTAACCAGCTGGTCCAGGGTATTGGAGTTAATGAAATTGAGAAACCTTTGGGCAAGTGAGTTTGAGCCTGAGTAATTTACCCAGTCAATGGATGGATAGTTAAAGTCGCCCAAAACCATGGTGTTCAGATGTATCTTGATAGACTCAAGTAGATCAAAATAGGCAGAGTGGGTATCCTGATTCATGAAGGGGGTCCTGTAGCTGGCAATAACTTGAATAGGTTTCCTACCAACAGTTAATTGCACCTAAAGTATCTCCAGGGAATCATGCTGTTTGACCAATCTGGAGGTGTATTTATCTTTCATGAAAATTTATACACCTCCTCCTTTAGTTTTCGTACCTTCAGTTTGTGGTCTGAACATGTGGAAGGAGGTGTAATCCATAATGGCTGGGGTGCTCTCCACAGCCTTGATCCAGGCCTCTGTGACTGCAAAAAGTCAGCATTCCAAGGTGAGGAATTCTTCCAGTGAGTGCAATTTTGTGTTAAGACTCCTAGTGTTTAGCAGCATAACCATGAGGTTGTTTTAGACGGAGTTTTTACATCAGCAATTTTGCCCTTAAAACACTGCCTAAAAAAAGGCACTATGGGGGTGGTAAGAACCATAGCCAGTACCTGAAATCCCAAGGGTGACAGATGAAGACCATCTCTGGCAAAGCAAATAGGTCTGTTTTTCATGTCATCCCAGGCTGACAGCTACTGAATCCCCTTAGAATGGCACTAGAAACTAAGCCAATTATTGAATTCAATCATTTTTTGTTTGTATTGAGGCACTATCCTAGGTGAAGGTAAAATGCTGCTTAAGGCTAGAGACATACCTTCCTCAGACACACAGTCTGAGAGCTCAGTCATGTCACTCTTCATATAGTCCAGAGAGGTACATCTCAAGTAATTGACTTCAAAATGGACTATGATGGAGTCACAACAGTAACTGTTGTTTAGAGACTTGAGTGCATGTGTGATATGGTGCATCCTGGCACCCGACAGACAGCTGACCATGCCCTTTTCCTTATCCAGCCTGGTGAGAGGGAGATCTGTGTGTCTCACAATGGAATCACCTATGACTAATATGTTTGGTTTTGTGGTTTGCCTTAAGGGCTTGATGGATGAGACACTGGTACATGAGCTGTTATGTGTATTGTGTACTGCAGAGGAAGTATTATGTGTGGCATGCTTGTGTTTGTGTTTGGGAGGTCTCTGGTGTTTACGTATGCTTCTAGTGAGGACCTTCACATATGTAGATATGTGTGATGTGGGTTTGGGTGGAATAGGAGGTGAGGTGTGCATGCAGACAACCCACTCATTGTCATATGTACTAACTGGTGTGCGAGAGAGCATGGATTTAAGGTTCTTAATATAGTTGCATCTCTGACATGTTGAGTTTGTGTGGACTAGGAGTAGAGAGTTATTGGTGAACATGAGGCAGTTGCTGCACTGCCTCAGGATGGCCATGTCGACCAACCTGGCTGGGGAAACTGTGGGAAATTGTTCATCCACAATATTAGGTAAATTTATATAGTCAGGAAAAGAGGGCACACTTAGGAATGGCTAGTGGGTGAAAGATGTGTTGGTACCTCTGAGGCTATGCTTAATGTTCCAACCAATAGTACAGCAGGGCCACAAAAAACCTCTGCAGGACCACAAGTTAAGTGCTAACGGAAAATTTATCAAACAATACATTTGCATCTAAACCACCAATGGTGACCACCGCTATGGGGCAGTGCATGATGGTGCTCTACACACAGACAATTGCCAATGCAGGCCTTAAACAAATCAAGAGATAACTCTTTAACTCAAACTAGCCAATAAAGACGCTCTCTCTGAGCATTACTCCAATCACCATCAATAAGATGGGACACAGACAACACTCTCCTCCCATGAGGGTACAGATGGGCCTTTACATGCAAGGATGGCTTGAATTTGATGCTCAGAAGTTACAAAACAGACCCAGAAACAGCAAACCTGGAACAGGGCTGTGCTACAGCTGAACTAATACAGTATACAGTAAAATGTGGCAAAAAACAGTTCAGACAAATCAATCATGCAAATTAAACATACAATATAAGAGCAAAAGCAGGCACTTATAGTTAGTTGTAAGCAACAGATATCTCAGATCATTCAGTATCTCAGTGAAGAGCTGGTTTTAGTGCTCAAGTGATAGCAAACAGACAACAAGTTTGAATCTAGCCTATGCTATAAAATGCAGAAGTACTAGAAATTTAAAGTTCATAAAATCACAGTCACAACAACAAAAAACAATTTAAATAAATCAGCAATTCACCAGCAATTCACAGCTTAGAAGGGTGTAGGCCACACTCGCCCACCACAAGAGTCCACACCACAAACCTTCCTAATGTAAAGCAACTGGTTTTAGAGCCCAGATACTTAAGCCAGAACTAAGACACTTCAGAAGACAGACACAATAGGCCTTCAATCAGCATTTTCCAGCTTAGAAGGGTATAGGCTATACTCTTCTGCCACAGTAACTAGTTTGGAACCCAAGTGCCTCAAAGCAGAATAGAGACACCTAGAATAACAGGCACAGTAGGCCTTCATCAGGAATTCCCAGCTCAGAAGGGTGTAGGCCACACTCTCTCACCACAAGAGTCTAGACAACAACCCTCCCAATGTAAAATAACTGGTTTAGAGTCCAAGTCCTTAAACCAAAACTGAGAGACTTAGAGTATCAATTACGATTTAATCAGGCAACTAACAGGAAGTAATAAATGCAGCAGAATAAATGCAATTGAACACCTTTTTCTAAGTATCTTTATTTGATTTTATAAATGCTTAATAAAAAGTACCATAACAATTTTTATAGAAATTGCATAAATACATAAAAAAAGAGTAAAAAAAAATTAACATCAACTATTTACAAAGTGTCTACATAAATAGAAGGATAACAAATTCAGATATTTTATAAAATTGCATTTCATTACTAATAATCTAAAGTCTGTTTATTTAAGAGATGCTTGAGTTTGGTCCATGAATTATAAGAGGTAGTCTTTCTAGTAGCTCTTTCCTTGATTGATAGTATCTCCAGATGACAAGTTTTGGTTGCAATATTGAAAAATTCTTTAATTGATGGAGTTATTTTATTTTTACAATTTTTGGTGATCACTTTGCTTGCAATTGACAAAAGACTGCAAAGGAGAATTGATTTATTTTCTTAACAGGAATTCTGCAGGAATTGGGGTGGTGAATACAACTATTGATTTATTTAACATAAAGTTGTCACAGAATAATGCCTGTAAAAAAAGAATTAACAGCATTCCAAAATGATTTAATTACAATAAATTTATGTCATATGTTGTTAATCTGTTTTAACATTCGACCTGCACCTCTAGCATCCAGTTTTCTTTTTGGACATTAATTCTATTTGGTGAGGTGTAATGAATGCTTTATGCATACATTTCCAGGAAAATAATTTCCATTTTAAAGAGGATGTGATTTGTGCTGATGATGATAGTATAATGTTTTTCTCATTTTCACTTGGGTAATATTTATTAATAATTTTAAAGTAATCCCAATAATTATCTTTACAATATTCCACTTTGATTTTAATCGCCTTATAAATTATGGATAAAAGTCCTTTTTCTGTAATATTTTGATAAATCAATATAGTTAAAAGTTCTATAAATTTTGGTACCTCTTTTTCACTGATGACTACATTAAGTTTATTCTCTTCACAACTGAATATCTACAGTTTTGAATATCTAACCACATCATTGTTTATGTTAAAATTTTCTAAGGTAAGATCTAAAGAATGTAATTTCTCTTTGTCCATTAACTGATGGCAGTATATTAGGTGTTATTCTTTAAGTGTAGTCATAACAAACATATTGAAAGTGTTTATATTGTTTACTGTATATGCTATAGGGAATATTAAAAAGCCTTATATTCGGGATCTCTGTGTTTAAAATGTCTAAAGTTAATCATTGACATAGAGATGTAAGCTGAATTTATTGACACATTTTGATTTTCCATAATGTAATATTTTAATAACCAAAGAAAGTTGTTATGAGTTATTTTATTATGACAACTACATTTTAGCCTAATAGTTTTTAAACAAATACTCTCTTGAATGGGTAGTTATTATTTGCCCAGGAAATAATTGTCTTTATAATAGTGGATGAAGAATATAAATCTATGTTAGGGAATCCTATTCCTTCATAAACCAACTTATTTTATGATGATTAAGGGCCAATCTAGACCTGTTGGGGTGTCAAACAAATCTAAGCATTAGGGTATTAAAGTATCTTATAAAGTGTTTAGAGGTAGGAAAAGCTAATGATTGTATTATATATAAGATTTTTGGTAGTATTATTTTTATAATTAAAAATCTTTATTCTGTTGTAAATAAAAATTTGTTCCATTTATTAAGAAGATTTTTCATTTTATCTAGACATTCTCTATAGTTTATATCAATTATATATTTAATATTTTTAGATAATATTATTCCCAAGTATTTTATTTTATCATCTTTAACTATGTATTTAGAAAAATCTATTTCCATATCAGAAGTGTTAGAATTTATACATAAAATGTTTGTTTTGTCTTCATTAAATATGAGACCTGATTTAGACTGAATTTTTTTATGGCATCAAACAGGGTATTAAAAGAGTTTTTATTATACTTCAATGTCAGCACAATGTCATTTGCAAATAAAAGTATCTTGGAATTTAAATTATGGTCAAACTGAATGCCTTTAATTTCTGATTCTGACCTTATGTAGTTTGCGAATGGTTCCATAATCAAAGTAAATAATAGAGGTGGTAAGGGCAACCTTGCTTCATTCCTTTAGTCATCATAATAGATTGCAAAATGTAAGAGCCTATTTTTATATAAGCTAGGGAATTTTCGTATATAGTTTTTATAAGCTCCTGAAAGCTTGTTGAAAAGTTACATTCTTCCAGGATCATTAAACTATAATTCTAATGAACTGTGTCTAAAGCACTGTTAATGTCTAGACTTAACAAAGTTAAAGCTTCCTTTATATTGTTAATATGATCAATTGTAGTTAAAATTCTTTTGATATTATCAAAGGTGTTTCTATTTTTTTATAAATCCAGTTTGATCATTAATAATTAAATTTGGAAGAAATTGTTGAATTCTGTTAGCAAGTATAGACATGAACAATTTGTAATCTACATTCAGTAATGAGATTGGCCTATAGGAAGTACATTCTGCTGGGTTTTTGTTTGTTTTTAGTATTGGTGATATAAGCATATATTTTCATGAAGGTGGAACTGTTGTTAAGTCTTTAACTGACTAAAAATATTTTGTAAAATGTTTAAAGTATTCCTAGACATTAGCTTATAGAGTTATGGTATTATACCATCATTGCCTGGAGCTTTGTTAGATTTTGATTTATTTATGTGATTTCTATGTTCTAACATTGATATAAGTATATCAATTATTTTCAATTGCTGATCTGTCAGCTTATTTCTAGTATATTTTCTAATAAAAGTTTTACTTGTATCTTGCAAGTCCATTACTGGATTAAATTGATTGATTTTAATAAAGTGAGATCTAAATTCCCTTAAAATAACTTCTATTGCAGTAACGTTTTTCTTTTTATTATATGTGTATAATTCTTTAATGTGATTTGACTTATCATTTTTGTTCCAGAGGCTATTTTACACAAGTATTTTTGGTTTATTGAAAAATGTATTAGTTTAATTTTTTTCTAAATTTATTTTTATTATATGATTTAGAAATTCTAAATATTTACTTTGTAGTTTATTTCTTTTATTGAGATACTATTACTACCTTGAGCTTCTAATTTCAGTTTGTCAATTTTATCTTGTAATTCAAGTAGTTCCTTATCCCATTGCTTCTTATTTGAATAGTACCAACTTAGAACTGTTCCATTTATGTAAGATTTAAGAGTGCCCCATATATAAACTTTTGACACTTCTTTTGTACTATTAAATTCAATATAGGTTTGTATCTCTTTCTCAAAAAATTCTTTGAAGTCTTTTAAATTAGTTACATATGCTGGGATTCTTTTGATGTGTATATTATTATTGTTCTTCAAGAAAAATTCAAAGGTTATTGCATTATTGTCCAATAATGGACATGAAATTACTTTAACTTTTTTCCAGATTAGTAGTTAGATCATTTAAAAGAAAAACTCTATCAAGTCTTGATTGAGTTTTATGTTTATTTGAAAAATGAGCAAAGAAGAGTGAATCATTGCCCAAAAAGTCATTAATATCCTTAATATTACATATATTAATAACATTTATTAGTGCTTTGGCTCTGGCTAATATTATATGATTCCCCATAGTATTTGTGTCTTTTTCATTTAAAATACATAAATCACCTGCTAAGATGAGAGATCCCTTAGAGAGCTGAATAATCTGATCTAACTGAATTTTGGCCATTTTAACACCTATACTAGGTATGCAATATATATTAACAAAGGTGTATTTCTTAACATTAATTTCTAAGCTGACTAGACAAAACATGCCTTTATCATCACTATATGTGTTTAATATGTTTGGTACAGGTATTGAATTTTTCCACAAAATAACTACTCCTCTTCTTTTTTGATTATATTGAGATTTAGCAATGACTGTATATTGTTTATGATTGAACCTATTTATATATTTTATTCATAAGTGTGTTTCTTGAATGAATATAACCGGGGGGGGGGGGGCAATTTTAAGTATTTAAAGAAACTACTCCTTTTGCAACCATTATTCAATCCATTAATATTAATTGAAATTCACTTTAGAGTTGTCATCCTTATAACTCATGTAACATTTTAATTGACAAATTTAGATATGTCATATGGAACAATACATGTAAACCACTAGAAAAGTGAATACAGATAACTGCAAATTTAGTGACAACTATTCTAATGTAATTGTATAGACTGTGTAAAACTGTAGACATCAAAAAGAGAAAAAATATTACAAAAAAATAATGAACATATATGTATTCTGTCATTCCCCACCTGGAGTATAAAACTTCAGATTTGGATAGCAATTGTATCCAAATCATCCTATCTAACTATAGAAGCAGGTTTAGTTCAACTCTGTTATTCCACAACAATATCACTTTTACAGTTCTATACAGAGTAAAAAAAAGGATGTTATCTGATTTGTAACAAGTCTCATCTTTAACATTTTTTTTTATAATTTAAACATTGTAATATATTCATATGACTAAAAAATCAAATTTTCCAAATATTCAGATACTTCATACTGAATATAGAATATAGTGTAATACTATTATTGTCGAACTAAAAATAAAGTACATTAGCTATAGTTAATTTAATAGATTAGATACAGTATTCTATTAGAACTCATAACCCAAGCGTTAGTCAAATAAGCCTGATGTTTGATAATGTCAGTAAGCTGTCTTAGATGTATGTCTTAGATATATGTGTAATCTTTCATGTATCATATAATTGTCTTGAGTTTGAGAAAACATACTGGATAATAAGAATTAGATAAGAAAACAATATCAACAAATGCTATGGGCCTCTAAGATGAAAAACTTTGGTTGCCTTTTTTTGTTCCAAGGATAAGTCCCATAGATTAATGTTTGTAAATAAAAATATAGCCTCCTGTATATTTTATACAATTTTATATGTTAATTCCTTAATCTAAGTATCAAGCAGTCTTATTTTCGTTAACAACTTTCATTATAGGGATCAGTGACACCAGTGTCTTTAGTATGTTTGCATAAGTAAATCCTTTTAAATAAGTCAGTTTTACATTATTTGTAACATCATTGGTTCGATTAAGAGTCTGAAGCATCTGGTTTCTTCAATAATGGGTATTTAACAAGGTGATATAGATTACAGAATCAAAACATATGTTTCAGAGCAATAAGCAAGCTATTTTCATCACGTCAATTTTCTCTTAAATATGTTTATCTTGCTTTACTTGTATAAAACATATGATAAACTAATGTATTCCAGTAACTCTACAAGGATTTTTCAATTAATATCAAAAGAACATATACCATACAAATACAGCTATAGATGAATTTTCCATTAAGAGATATTTAAAAAAAATACCTGGTCTTCATTTAATTTATTGCTGGAGTCAGTATGAATACTCTTCTATATTTCTAACTTGACTGACAGTCTAACATTTATATCTCAAAATAGATTTACTCCCTAATCTACTGAATGTTGTATTGAATTTTGATGTTTCGGTAACAAGTTTAAGGGACAGTCATACTGTATTAGTATTTATATTTGAAGTGAAGTTATCTCAATATTGATCTATAAACTACTGTTGTTCATATCATTATTGAGGTAATTGTTCCTTCAAACAAAATGTTATGATGACAACAATAAACATATGCAGTTAAACAAACATGTTCATAAATTCATAGCAGCATACCATGTCATCAGCTTTCAAAACCTGAAGATATCTAGCTGAGCAATCCACCTAATTGTGTCATTCATCATCATTCAGTCTGATCAGTAATGAGTACATTATATGATAAATTATTGAGTATGATGCATGTGTGTGAGAAGAGAATATGTCAGCTTGAGTAACTACTGACTATATATTTTTATCCATTTATTATATCCAAATTGCATTTGGTTCCCCATACTCTGACTGAGGTTATGTTTATTGAAATAGAAAGCATGTTAAGCAATGTGTCATTTAATCATAATTTTACTTGACTCTGTTATAATTTATTATCAAATTAAAAAAATGGAAGCTAAAAGCAAAAAGAAAATACCGGTAAGGCTGTACAAAATAAAGGTAAAAAAATACTAAATGCTTTTGACTGTAGACATGTTTAAATACATCCTTTAAGCTGAATGGAAATTAAAATGTTGAGTGGGGAAACATTTATTGCTCATTGTATATTTCTGACTAGAGCAAATAGAACTATTATTGTCTCAATGTTTCAAAAAGACAATTTTTTTTGTATTGTAAATTCTTTGGCACTTACCCGTCAATGCAACCAGGAGCCAAATCAGCCACAACCCACCCAGTTATTAATTACTTCCAAGAATATGCCCCCTGCTTAGAAGTTCTTAGATCCACCACTGACTTCATCATCATCTTATTTCGGCTGTTCCTGTTAGGGGTCGCCACAGTGGATCACCTGTTTCCATTTCTTCCTGTCCTCTGCATCTTGCTCTGTCACACCAACCACCTGCATGTCCTCTCTCACCACATCCATAAACCTTATCTTAGGCCTTCCTCTTTTCCTGTTATCTGGCAGCTTCATCCTTTGCATCTTTTTTCCAATATACTCCGCATCCCTTCTCAGCACATGTCCAAACCAACATAATCTTGCCTCTCTGGCTTTGTCTCCAAACCTTCCAACCTGGGCTGACCCTCTAATATACTTATTCCTAATCCTGTCCACCCTCGTCACACCCAGTGCAAATCTTAACATCTTTAACTCTGCCACATCTAGCTCAAACTCCTGCCTTTTTTGTCAATGCCACTGTCTCCAACCCATATAACATAGCTGTCCTCACTACCCTCTTGTAGACCATCCCCTTCACTCTTACAGGTACTCGTCTGTCACAAATCACTCCTGACACTCTTCTCCACCCACTCCATCCTGCCTGTACTCTCTTCTTCACCTCTCTTCCACACTCACCGTTACTCTGAACTATTGACCCCAAGTATTTAAACTCATCCACCTTCGCCACCTCTACTCCTTGCATCCTCACCATTCCTCTATCCTCCCTCTCATTCAAACACATATATTCTGTCTTAGTCCTGCTGACCTTCATTCCTCTTCTCTCTAGAGCATATCTCCATCTCTCCAGGGTCTCCTCCACCTGTTCCCTACTCTCACTACAGATCATAATGTCATCTGCAAACATCATAGTCCATGGGGACTCCTCTCTGATCTTGTCTGTCAACCTGTCCATCACATTGCAAATAATAAAGGGCTCAGAGCTGATCCTTGATGTAACCCCACCTCCACCTTAAACGCATCCGTCACTCCCACCGCAGACCTCACAGCTGTCACACTACCCTCGTACATATCCTGTACCACTCTTACATACTTCTCTGACACTCCTGACTTCCTCATACAATACCACAACTCCTCTCTAGGCACCCTGTCATATGCTTTCTCCAAGTCTACAAAAACACAATGCAACTCCTTCTGACATTCTCTGTACTTCTCCATCAACACTCTCAGAGCAAACATCGCATCTGTAGTGCTCTTTCCCGGCATGAAACCATACTGCTGTTCACTAATCATCACATCCCTTCTTAACCTAGCTTCCACTACTCTTTCCCATAACTTCATGCTGTGACTGATCAATTTAATCCCTCTGTAGTTACTACAGCTCTGCACATCACCCTTATTCTTAATAATCGGTACCAAAACACTTTTTCTCCATTCCTCAGGCATCCTCTCACTTTCCAAGATTTCATTAAAGAAGCTGGTTAAAAACTCCACTGCCATTTCACCTAAACACCTCCATTCTTCCACAGGTATGTCATCTGGGACAACAGCCTTTCCATTCTTCATTCTCTTCATAGCTATCCTTACTTCCTCCTTGCTAATCCACTGTACTTCATGATTCACTATCCCTACATCATCCAACCTTCTCTCCCTCTCATTCTCTTCATTCATCAACCCCTCAAAGTACTCTTTCAATCTCCTCAATCCACCACTGACTTATACATATAAAATATTTATCTGCAAATGCACGTATATATTACAAAATGTATAACAAATGCACATGTTCTCATCTGTGATTATACACACATGTACATACACACACGGTCATTTTATAAAATACACACAGAGATGTTTATCTATATACACATCACATGTGATGTTCATGCACTACATACATCACAAACAAACTTTTTTAGCTTCCTATCAGTTGAGTTGTTTTTCACCACAATACATTTCAAGTATTCATACTACAAAGTTCAGCATTTGACATAACTAAAATTATGCAAATGATGATGATCAGTGTGAATCTAATGTGTTATAGTGCTGATTACTGTATTGTAAAACTTCAGTTTTCCTTAGTCTAGAACCTGATATTTACATTCTTCACAGTTTATACTATGTACATCTTTACTTCAGCAAACATTTCAAAATCTCTGCAAAACTAGTAACCTTTGTTCACATACACTTAACTGTATGTAAGCCCTAATCATGCCATCTGTATGTCATGCATTGAAAGGCTTCCATTCCAACATATGAAAACTGTAATGCTTCTGAGTCTATCCAAAGAAAATGGAGGTGTGGGCCTTCCAAATTTCTATCTTTATTATACGATTATATGTTCTAATAGACTGTGGTCCATCTCAAACATGAGTGGTAAAACTCAATCTTAATATCCGGCTTGGATGAAGTTATGGAATCGGTATATAATGTCCAATAATATAAATCCCAAAGCTATTCCCTTTTTAACGCCTAGTTCTCTTAATAACTCGAAACTACTTCCAATGCTGAAATTTAAAATAAAAATATTTCAAAAAGTGATTAAAGACATTAACCTTGAGTATGCTCTTTTCTTTCTTCAACCAATACACCTTAATCCAAATCTCAAAATTAATAATAAATCTATAGACCTTACTGAATTCCCTCTTATCAAAGATCTTAAAGTCTGGGATATTTTTAAATATAAATCCGCTTCCATGGCAGAGTTACGGGCAATGTTTAGGGTAAATAACAAATACACAATTATTCTTCGTCAAGTAAGAGACCTTATAATATCACAAACTAGTAATATATCTTCTGATTCTCAGGAAATTGATAAATTAACTGAAATTATTACTACAATATCAAATTCTAAAAATACAACTTCAGTTTCCTATAAATTATTATACCCCCTACTTCACAAGGAGATATGCCTTTTCGCCAGCTACTGGGATAATCAAGGTTTATCTATTACAATTGATCAAAAATTACTAGCTATAAAAACTACTATAGAGTTATCTCCTTTCAAAAAACTACTATACACCTAATTGATGTTAAACAACAATGCTTACTATACCCCCGTTATACTAAATAAATTTGATGCTAATAGATTCACTGTTTGCACTTGTTGCCCCTTCCCGAGAGCCGATCTACTTCACATTATGTGGCACTGCAATTACTCTTATAAACTTTGGTGCTCTCTTAAAGTGCGTCTTAAAAAAATGGGTTACTACAGTTCTACACTGTCTTGGGAAATAGCTATTTTAAATGTCCCACCTTCCAAGATATCTAAAATACATCTACATGTTCCAATCATTTTATGTTCTCTCATCAAAATGTACATCATATTTAATTGGTTGGATCGCAGCAAATTGTGTTGGCGGGGATTTAAAGAGATGGCAATTAAATATATCTCCGCGCAAAAGCTAATCATAAAGAGTTCTAGGAAGAAAGCTTACTTCAATAAACTTTGGAGAAGCTTATTTGAAGTGATTTTGTGTTAGTAAATTATGTTATGGTGCACAAAGTTCTTTATCCCTATGTTGGTATTCTTTAGTATGAGTTTTTTTTTTCTTTTTGTTTGTCATATATGGTATATTTTATGTACGGGAGTACTACTTTCCTTCAAAACAAGAGGTTTGATTATTTACACATAGTCATGGTAGCTGGTTGTTGGTGTAAATAGTTGTATATATTAAGTGGATAGGGTTAGTTAGTTAACAATGCATGTCTTAGTATCACGTTTTTTATTATTGACTTCCCTTTCATTGTTACTTGAATTTCAATCTTATGTTTTCTTCTATTGTATGCATTGTTTTTTATTTTTCTTTATTATGAAAAAATAAAAGATTATTTGAGAAAAAAAAACTGTAATGCTTCTTTTTACAATTTGACTCTTTGAAAATTGGCAGTACCTGAAACGAGTCGTTATGAATCAGTGAAACAAACAAAAACAATAAATAATAATGCCGTTCAACCAAGAAACCTTATAAAGCATGCATTTTCTCACTAAGTTTGTGATTTAAATGTAACATTGACTATAAAATAAAAGCTCTACATTCTCATCAGTCAGTCAAAGAGCCTAATAGGAAAATAATTTCCCCTAAAAGCATTTCTTCACATCAGTATTGACTAATTTGTTGCCTCCCCTGGAAATCATTTCCTCACTTACTCACACTCCTTGGTAGATGTTAACTCTATCAAAGCATACTTCTAAAAATAATTATTTTATTGGAACCAAACTATTACCCAAGAAACATACATCTACGATCATCATAACCATTTTGAAATCAAAGTGTATAAACATAATAGTTTGTTCATGTCTCTACCTGCCTCTGTGACTTAAACTGCACCCACTCTTCAAACAATACTGTTTCCGGAGATTTAGGTGAGGGGCAGGAACACACTTCACTCAGAGATGCAAAGTTTATCTAAACAAAACCCTAATAAAACATGGGAATCAATCACTTTTAGTACATTGAAAATATTTGGCAAATCATGACTGACCCAATCCCACTGATGAAGGCTGTATATGTGATACCAGCTGAAACAGGTCTGTGCATTTTCTTGCTGTTCTATGGATTTATAATATAAAATAAATTTCAGTTATTTGAATTGGGTCAAGTTTTGCTGGCTTTACTTTTTTTGATTTGATCCAATCCCCGGCCACATTAACTTGGAAGCACCAGTCATCTTTTGTGCAGTTTCTAAATAATGTTTATGAAAAAATGATCAACTTTGTCTTGCTGTGCTGAGTCATTAAATAAGTAAATATGTTATATATTTTAATTTGGTTTATACTATATATGTGTAGGCCCATGTTACATATGCAAAAATTGTAAGACAAGCCGTGCTATGAGAACATTTGCATCATGGTGGGAAATTCAATACAATACAAGCATTAGCCTGTTTAAAAGCTTCAACACATAACAGTATTTGCTCGTGCTAGATGATATAATCTTGTGCGAATGTGTTAACAGAACTGCCTACAGTAAAGCGATCACTCATTAATCCAAAAGTAGTTAATGCTGCCAATTAACAAGTCCGTCACTGTCACAACTCTCATTCCCTCCTAGTCATCCATGAAAATGAATGCCAACTCACACCTGTAAATTCACCACTACTGGAAGACACAGAGCTCTACAAATACTTCAAAAATGAATCATCATTCATCTTTCCCAGCATAGCTCCCAACAATTCCACCCAGCATAGATGACAAATCACCATACCAGTATGCAGCAGCCCACTCACAACTCCATGGCAACCACCAAGCAAAACTTCCATCTGCAAAACAATGTAGAACCGCTCCCTTCTGTGAGCAATTGCTAGAACACATAGAGCTCTACAAACATTTCAGATATGGGCCATCGTCCATCATCCTCAACACAACTTCCCAGTAAATCCTCTGAGTTCAATGCGGGTGACTAATCACCTTACTAGCCTTAATCCACCCCCTCCTGACTCCATGGCAACCATCAAGCAAAATATCCAACTGTAAAAACAATAAAGCACCACTCTCTGCCATGAGCAATGTAATTGATGCATGTAATATCAGTAAGTCTGTGATTTCTCATAGAAGTGTCTACCAATGAAAAGAAAACATTACAGGGTCACGTTAATATCAAAGTATTGCAACATGACTCACCTTAAGGACTTGGTTGTTTCAATCATACAGTATTAATACCTCGATCACTGAAAAATTAAGTTCCGATGCAGGTCAGAAGGAGCGATCAAATAATTATGAGACAATCAGCTAAACAAGTAGAAGGGAAACAAATACAAAGTGATAATTTCTAGTAGCCAATCAACATTAAGCTACTTATGTAGTGTGTATGTACAGCTTATAATCTTCAATAGTATTCAACTTAGACTACATGCAGCAGTAACGCCCCTCCCATTTTTAAAATGATACTACATATCTAGGACTACATATCAATTTATGTAGATTGAACAAAAATGAAGTGATTATTAATTCTAATAGTAACGTACTGCAAGAATATATAATTGTTTCCAGTATGTTGAAAGTTAGAGTAATTTTAGTTATGAGAGAAAACAGAATAAAAAAAGAAAAGAAAGAGAGAAAAAATATATATGCTAATGTAAATATAAAATAGATTAAACATATTACCTCTGTCTGCAGATATCCAAGTGTCCCTCTAAGAGGTGAATATGAATAAGGTATTAATAAAAAAAACTTTCTGTGGTTAATTAACTTTGAATAACTAAACAAATACAAAAAATACTGCAAGTAGCTGAATAGTCACTTTTCTTTCATTTTCTTCTTCTTTTTATTAGTTTTCTAGCCATTTCTCTCAGCCATTCATTTCAGGGAATTGCTATTCCAATCCATTTCTTCTGCTTGTTGGATTATAATTTTGCTTTTAAATAAGATAATGCAGTATCTATGTTCTCAAATATTCTGGTTTCATCTGGAAGAAACAATTTTAGTCTGGCAGGGAAAAGCAAATGTACCTTTATCTGTTTTTTCATGAGGTCTTTAATTAATGGTAGAAAACATTTTCTTTTAGAAATCACTGTAGAGGAATAATCATTGTCAAATCTTATTAATTTCCCATCTAATTTGATGGAAGGTTTTGATCAAGCTGTTTTGAGTATCAGTTCTTTGTCTTGTGAAGAAAAAAAATTGACTATAGTAGACATTGGAGTGGAATTATTTTCAGACGGAGCCATAGTTAGGAATCTGTATGCTCTCTCAATGCCATAAGACATTGCTTCGGGAAGCTCAAGGATGTTAGGAAGCCAGGATGTTAGAAAGTTAGTCATGCTGCTCCCTTCTATTTTCTCCAGCAAACCAAATATGAGGATATTATTTCTTCAAGATCTGTTCTCCAAATCATATAATTTACTTAATTATACTATATTTTGTTTTAAGAGGAACTCAGTGTTATTTTCTTCTTCAGACACCCTTTTTTCCACATCATTTAAGGCTTCTTCAATTCCTGAAATCTGTATTTTTTGTTGGTTGAGAATCTGTTGAAGTAGTTCCATCTGTTTTGTACATCTTTCCTCAAAGATGTCTAATTTGTTGCCTATTCTGCCCATTTTCAAAGATAGCACCTGGATATTTGTCAGAATAATTTGAAACTCCTTCTTCAGTGATGTGTCTGGGGAGTTTGTTCTTGTGTGACTCATCTTATTTGAAGTAAAAAACTTTCAGGTTTTATTTTGACAGGAAAATATAGCAATAATTAAATATTTTTTAAATGTTATCAAAGAGTAAGGTTTAGGATATTAGTTCTATGTGAAAATAAAAAAATACAATAAAATACGATAACTTAGAAATAAAATTTCCTGTCAGAAATACAGTATGTAAGAACAGCAGAGCTGATGAATTCTGCTTCTATCTCTTTAGCATCCTGGCCATGCCCCACAATTGAACACTTTTAAGAACAAGCAGCAGAAGCAAAATAAAGTAATAAAGTAGGAAGAGACACAAATACAGTAAAAGCAGCTGATTTTTTAAGTAGAAATGGGGGACACAGAAGATAATTCAAGGTTAAGAAAATAAGGGGGTGGGCCTTCCCAAGTGATCTCACTGTACTCAATAGAATGAACTGATGAGATAGGACTGGGAGGGGTGTTCAATATCAAATTTATAGTAGAGGTGGGCAACTCAAAATCCACCAAGTTTTAAGAACACAACAACAGTTGGGTGGGTGGGTAGGAAAAAAATGGAGACATAATCAGAACAGAAAAAGGAAGTGGAGTAACAAGCAGATAGGATTACTTTACAAGTGCAAGTAGTGATAAATTCAACCAATAAATAAATGCAGCACAGGAATATGAAATATCACTGAAACAGAGCAAGAACAAAAAAATATGCATATCAGATTAGTAATCCAGATGCAAGCAGTGATAAATTCAACCAATAAACAAATGCAGCACAGGAATGTAAAATACCACTGAAACAGAGCAAGAGAAAAAAATATATACGTATGCCAGCTTAGTAATCCAGATGCAAGAAGAGATAAATTCAACCAATAAATAAATGCAGCACAGGAATGTAAAATATCACTGAAACAGAGCAAGAGCAAAAAACATATATACATATATCAGTTTAGTGATTCGGATGGTTTTAGAAACACTCCAATTTAGTAGCCAGCCAGCGACAGGTAAACAGCTAGGCACAAAAAAATTACATCAAATTACCTTTTGCTAGCAGGCTGAGTCAAGAGCAGCCTGTGCTCTAATGGCATAAAAAAGTTTTATAGGGAGGGGTTCAGCATAAATGGGTAATATGCCAGCCATGGTAAGCAGTATAATGGGAAGGGTTCAGTAATAGTGATTCAGGGTACTATTGTATCACAGATGCTGTAACAGTAGTCCTCCCTTCTCTCACCAAAACCCTGCTTGGTGGCTGCACTACTAACCAGTTTGCTATTCATTTTGCAGAGGCAAGAGATGAGCATCCTTGGCTGGGCAAGAAACTTAGGTGATCAGAGATAGTACAGAACAGATGCCAACAATCCATAATGGATGGGGAATAATTCAGCGAAGACTATTACAACTGACAGGGAGCCAGACTGAAGAAGAATTATCTCAGGGTGAACAAATTCAGAAAATAATGACTGATGATAGCAAGAGATAATTAATGGCAGCTAAGACAGTTAATTTGGTAAATTAATACATTGAAAGACTTTAAACTTTATAATATTTGCACTAAAAATATTCAAGTGTGTCATGCTGATGTTATTTCCAAAGGTTTAAGTTTTGTCACTGCTAGGAGGATGAATATAGTCAATTATTTGATCGATTTAAAAAATGTTCACACGTAAATTTAATTTGTCATTGTGGTTTCAAAATATAAATGCAATTGCCAATTCAAGTGGGTTAAGAAGACCAAATTATTTTATCCCACCTTTAAATAATTATGTGCAAATGCATAAAAATGTAGTGAATTTGAAATTAGAAATATTTTATCACAACCTTGTAAAAATAAGTTTTTTAATATAACCCACAAAAAAATCAATCTTCTAAAAGGAAATTGTACAGACAAAAATGTAAGGGTCATGAAGCCTGATAAGGGAGGAGAGCTTGTCATAAAAGAGAAAAGTGATTACAAAGCTAGAATGAATGTCTTACTAACAGAGGATGAGAATAAGGAAATATCACGTTGAGAAGTTTTCACTGTGTATACTAAAATTGATGGTGTGTTGACTGACATGCTATATCAAGGACAAATACACAAGAGTGAATTTGAATGCATGCAAAATGACAAAACCATTATAATGGGGATATTTGGAATCCCCAAAATACACAAAAGTTTAGAATGCCCCCCCCCCCCCTTAAGGCCTATAGTAGACACTACCAGGTCAAAAATGTTTTATTTTGCTAAGTATTTAGACCATCTGATAAAACACAGTTTGAAAAAAGTTTCACATATCTGTAAAGATTGGTGGGACTTTTAAAGCAAAATAAATGAGGTAGAATTTTCTGTTGATTGTATTTTTGTCACTGTTGATGTGAATAATTTGCACTCGGTAATACCCCAAGAACAGAGTTTAATGTGGTTTGAAGAACAGTTATTTTATTTGAATGAACTTAATACTGATAAAATTAATGTAGCAGTTGTTTTAATGGAAGTGATACCAAAAAACAATTTTATTTATTTTAATAATCATTACTATAAACCAACAATGGGTGTGGCAGTGGGGGCAGCTTGTGCACCCAGTTTCGCCAACCTAGTAATGACACAATGGGAAAATATACATTTATTTAATAGTCAATTTAAAGATTCATGGATTATTTACACACACTTTTTAGATGACATATTTATTTTATGGAAAGATTCCTTAGGAAAATTGGATGAATTTTGTGGTTATATAAACAATACAGTAGATTTTTTAAAGTTTAGTTGGAATTTTGATGCAGATATAATCTGTTACTTGGACATCGGATTAACAAAGTTTATTTCCAGGTCATATTTTATTTCCAACATACATAGGAAAACTACATTTTCCAGCATGTACCTACACTATGACATTTGGCATCCATTCAGTCTTAAAAAAGTTATTGTAAAAGGACAGATGGTCTGAATTGCCCATATGGTTTCAGATTTTGAAATCTTCACTACTGAAAAGGAACTTTTGGTAGATATGTTTTTGAGGAAGGGTTTCCCACTTAACTTTGTGACAGATATCAAAAATGAAGATTATAATAAAAGAAGAAGGAGTTTTATGTCCCAATTTTAAGTCTGGACAGGAGAATTGATGATTGGAAAGTGGTGTAAGTAATAATTTCAACATCAATGTGAATAAATTGTTTACTGATACTTATATGGTGGACAGTAAATAATAGGGGAGTGTTTGATACATAACTGGAACATTTGCAACATGGACAGCTTCCTTTTTAGTAAAATGGATGAAAAAATATCTCTT
The DNA here is from genome assembly GCF_019279795.1 of Protopterus annectens. Classification (NCBI taxonomy): domain Eukaryota; kingdom Metazoa; phylum Chordata; order Ceratodontiformes; family Protopteridae; genus Protopterus; species Protopterus annectens. The sequence continues at coordinate 62,849,717 of NC_056728.1, read as the reverse complement.
GTATTCAGGAAGGACAGCTCCTTTAAAGTTGGCTGGAACGTTATAAAATAAATACCATCCGGTCAAGTAATATTAGCAAAAAACAGGTATGTTTAAATATGGATGCTGTGGACAGTTCCCATATGTCAAAAGAACAGATAGTTTCAAAATCAGGGACAAAGAATACCATGTTAGTAATCATTACACTTGCAATTCAAAGCAAGTGGTGCACCTAGCTAGCTTCGAGTCATGCCCTACATTTTCTATAGGGAAGACAAGCAGGAAGTTGAAAAATAGAATTTATAAACACATTTCTGATATCAGACGAGAGAGGACAACTAATGCTTTATTCAGATGTGCAACCGTTTAATGAACATAAATTTAGTTTTGTCATGATGGAACAAGTTAGTAGTGACCCAAGAGGTTATATTATGGAAGATCATTTAACCAAGAGTGAATTGGTGTGGCAAATTAAAAGTAATGAAAAATGAAAAATAAAAGGCAGCTGTTGCAAGACAAAAGCATTCTTTTCATTTTTATTCCTGATATCATATAAATGTTGATAAATCCTTAACCTTAGGGCATTCTTAGTTTTACCTACATAGAAACTTGCACAGAATCTACACAAGGCCAAATACATAACCCCTTTAGTGTAACAGTACATCCTCTTTGAACTGGAAATATATCCAAAGATTTTGAGCTTGATTTTTTCTCTGTCCATAACATAAGGGCATTGGGCACACCTCCCACACTTAAAAGTACCACCATTGTGGGTGTCAAATTTTTGCTTTTCAAACAATCCTTTAAGGGAAGTGTCTCTTTTGTAAACCACTTGCGGTTCAATACCAAATTTCCCTGATAATTCAGGGTCAACATCAAATATTTTCCAATATTTGGAAATAATGTTTTTAATGTCATAAAAATTGGATGTATATGTAAGAGTAAGCACCTGTCCAAAATTTAAAGGTTTACAGTCATTATGACTTTTGGTGGACACCTGCCCTAGTAGTGCAAGAAAATGACCATTCATTCTTTTAGTCTCAACTTCATTAAAAATATCTATGACAAAGGTTTCAGGGTACCCCCTCTTACAAAACATGTTTTTTAATATTTCACATTCACTAAGAAAATCCACAAAATCAGACACCATTCTGGCCAGTCTTACATATTGGCCCTTAACTAGGGCTTTTTTCTGGTGCAATGGGTGTGCGCTTGTATAATGCAATAGTGAATTTGAATAGGTAGGTTTCCTATATAGTTGTGAAACAAAACAATTGTGTTCAGAGTCTTTCTTGATGGTAACATCTAAGTAATTAATCAGTTCTACATTGCTATTCATAGTAAACTTAAGAAAACTTGTAGTTCCATTAATATAGGTGAAGAACCTCTTCAGGTCGTCCTCACTGTCTTTCCAGAACAGGACTATATCATCTAGGTATCGCCCATACAATACCCATGAAGTCCTAAATTCCGAGTTGGTAACAAACAGGTCCTCCCATTGTGCCAAGACAATGCTGGCAAACACTGGAGCACAGCACGCACCCATTGCAACACCCTGTTTTTGCTTAAAAAGATGCCCTTCAAAGGTCACAAAATTATTCTCTAATATTATTTCCATACATGTTCGTAAAGTCAGAATGGTGTTATGATTAAGTGTTGAATTGGCACATAAATAGTCATAATACCATTCAAGGCCAATTTGATGTGGAATAACTGAAAAGAGATCACAAACATCAATAGTGACTAATATGTTACTATCAAAAAACATGTCCTGTTTAACTTTAGTACCTGTTTAACTTTAGTAAGAAAGTCCCATGAGTCCTTAATCACAAGACTACGTGAATCTAGAATGTTTTTCATCATATTGTCAATGAACTTAGCAATACTATAAGTTTTTGAGGCTTTTGCGTTCACAATTGGTCTTAATGGTGGGTTTTCTAAGGATTTGTGAATTTTTGGTATGCCAAAAATTGTAGGTATTTTTGGATGGCTTATAAGCATATAATTATAGGTTTCTAAGGTAATTTGCCCATTTAATAATAGCTGTTCCAATTCCAGGTCAATATTACAATATGCTATATTAATCTCATTTCTTGACACCTCAAGATAGACATCACTATACAAAAGTTCCATCACTTGCTATTATAATCAACCACATTCATAATTACCATGCCCCCACCTTTATAAGGTTTCATTATTCTTATGTCACGATGCTCTAAAATTTCACTTAGAAGTTTTCTCTCATCACAGTCCAAGTTAGCTTGACCAGGTTTTTTATACTTGTTCACTAATAAGTTCCTGATATCAGCTTCACATAGATTCTCAAACAGCTGTACTAGGGGGTGTGATGGGGGTAAAAAAATACTAGGCCTACGTGTATCCAAATGGCCAGTACTAGTATTGTTATCGTAAAAAAGTAAGGCCAAATTAAGTTTTCTTGTAAATGATTTAAGTTGTAAAATAGAGTCAGTAAGCATCCCTTCCTTAATAGGAACAAAATTAAAGCCCTTTGATAATAACTCGGCCCACCTGGTGTCAACTCTGACCTGGCTGTAGTTATAAATGTTAAAATCACAGTTATTGTTGCTAATAACATTAAGTACCAGGCCACTATTATTATCGTTGTCAAAATTGTTGTCAGGGTTTATCTCCTGTATGAACCCCATCTCCCCCTCCAGGAACCCATCCCAGGGTTGTTGCCATTCCTGTAGTAATCCAGCCTCCCCTGTCTCTGGTTCTGTAACCTCTCTGACCTCCATAAAGGAGGTTGCTCTAAAGGGGAAACATTTCCACTATTGCTTTGTGCATGCTCTTCAATTTCATTATCCTCAGTACAAGAGATGTTATTAACAGAAAAACTTTGCTGTCCCCTCGGTGGATCTGGATATGCCCTACCATTCTCATAATCCACCTTATCCCTTAATAATTTCCTTTCCTTCCTAGTCTTTAATTCAGTTAGTTCAGTGTCAACATGATTAAACACAGCATTAAAGTTATTACGTTTCATTTCAAACAACAAGTCATTTTTAATGCTTAAATCTAAAGTATTAATCTCCCTTAATAACAATGACATTTTACGGTTGTTATCAGATATCAAAATTTGAAGCAATTCACACCCTTGCCAGTAAAAAATTGTAAGAGTTCTTTATGAAGGTGTGAGTCCTTTTCCAGTCCAGTGGAAAATTTCCATGAACGGAGCCCCTTTTAAAATTAAAAGTAATATTACATGTCACCCAGGATTGAATGATTCAGTTTCCATTAACTCTGTATTAAAACTGAAGCACTGCAATGCTTAAGTGATTTTAACAAGGTTTTAGATTTGTTAGTTTATGTTTTAATTAAGTCTGATATTCTATTTGCTATTGTTAAATATGTGACTTTTTTGAATTTGTATTTATAGTGAGATTTAAGAGTTTTAATAGTTCTGAGGAAGTTCCTTACAAATGGAACAAAAGCACTTTAACTGAATTTGACAATAAAACTTTAGATTGTTTTGAGTGTCATTTCTCTGTTTTACAGGTCGTGTAGTAAGAACCTTAAGATTAATTCATTACTGCATGGGAAACCCACTTGGCCCATTCATGCATCTAGGGGCAAGAGTCAAGGTGTGAGTCAGCTAGTAAGTCTTGTGGTGAAGCATGCCCTTGAAGCTTTCAGACCTGTGCATTGCCTGACAGTGAATGCTTTGCAGCCTCATGCACCACAAGTGTAACACCCAGTGCTGCCACTAAGTGTAACTGCCATCCTCCATGGCTTAACTCCTCCAGCACTCATGCTGATAATGAAACATGGCTGCCTATGTCACAATCAGAGCATCATCCTTCTACAGCAGGGAAGGGTTGGCCAGAAATATCACTGTGGGTGCTATACAGGCAGAAACAAGACTAAATTATACATACATTCTAACAATGTGGACGATGGTACTACAAATGAGTTTGTATATGGATGTCACTAACAAGCTAGAAAACCAAAAATAATATTCACACAGTATGACAGGGCAGAAAGTTGTAGAACATAGGCTTGGGTGCCAAATCACAAGCAATACTTCAAAAATGATAGGGGGTACCAGCACAGGTGAGGGATGACTCAGGCTACAGGCATGGGTGCCATCCAGTGGCGGCTGGTGACTTCAAATCAAAGGGGGCTGCAGGAGACAGCGGAGTGGGTAGATCTAATGGGAAGGTGTGTGCCCAACTAGAAAGGGGACAGAGCTGTGGTACAGTGGGATCAATGCCAGCCATGCTTACCAATTTACATGAAATAAATTCTCAGTCACTATGACACGTGCTGAATACTCTATACAGCACATTGTTACATGTGTATATACATGTAGTCCAATCAAGACAAAATGAAGTGAAGCAGAAAAAAATATTTCAACGCATTGGCTATATGACAGCTTACTTAATATCTAGATGGAAAAAAAGGTTGTGAGGCATGAAAAAATAAATTACTTTTTAAATCATTATTGGAATGCCAGTCAAAATCAAGTATAAAAAAACAAGCAGCACTCAACTCAAACCGCTCCACTTCTCCTTGCACAGCAGTTCTAATTATAATATTCAGCTTTATAAAAGTAACATGCAGTCAGCAACATGCATTTTCTGAATAATAAGAAGCATAAATCAACAGTATAAAAATATGACAGAAAACCAGAACATTCCACAAAATCAAGGACAGATGAAAAGCCACTGCACTTGTGTCTACCTTGGTTGGGGGGATACTCTGCACACTTGCACTGCATAACTGCTCCTTGCCTTGCTTGGACACATCTACACTCACTAAATGGGGGTGTGGGGTACAACAAGTATGTCACAATTTGAAATGTCTCTGGCTGACGGTGATGGCCCTGACACATTTGTCATACTCTCAACCTCAGAGCAAGAAATCTGGACAAAGCCATAAATAAAAGTGGGACAAAGGCCCAAAAATAAGGACAATTCTTAAATATTGCTCTTACAAACTTAGAAAGTTAATAAAATAGTATGAATTTTCTGAAGGGTATGAAATCTGAAACTCAAATGTCTGTCATTATTTTCTAACTTCAGTCTTTAATGATTTGCCACTAATTTGCCAGAAAACCACAATTTTATGAAAAATAGACAAAAATGTGATGCAAAAATCTGTACGCACGCACACACACACACACACACACACACACACACACACACACACACACACACACACAGATTAATTAAACAAAAAAATAAATAAAAATTAAAGACTGCCTAACCTCAAACAAATGAACCCAGGTCATTGAACGTGCTACATCATGAACTCACTTTAACCACTTTGGAAAACCTCCAATCATAATTATTCACACACACCTCTCAAAGTATAACTTCCCAATAAAAGTTTCTAGGTTGACCAGACCTACACATTCTGTAAACAGTAAACTCTCGATTACCATCAGCAGCACACCACACACGTATAAATTACAAAAAAATCATCTTTTTCTTTTCTGACCATTGCGGCCCTTTGCCAAACAAACTTCTTTTCTATAAACATAATGCAGTGGACATCAAATGCAGATAACTACAGACCCATCTCTAAGCCTTGAATACATTTTTTATAAGATAGTGGAAAAGATCATTACAAAAAACCCCAGAAAATAATAAATGAGGCTTCATATTACTAAACAAGTATCAAGTCTGGATTTCTCAACTGAATGATGTTTTAATTCCTACAATCCATGTAATTCTTGAACAAGCTCCATCCATAATGAACAGAAAATTGACATCACACTGTCTGTAACACTTGTCCAGGATACAAATTGTTTAGTCAGTCAGTAAAATTAAACAGTTGAGCAAAATTCATTAAGGTGCATTTGGAACAGCTAAATGATAAATAAACTAATGGAGCTTCCAGCAGAAAAATCCCAAAATCTAAACTAAGAAGCAATGCAACCTCATACGCTGTTTTAGTTTTTATCTATAGATCAAACATGGGAAACATTAAACAAACTTGATGATACTATAAAACAGGGAGAATAGTAAGCATAGGTTAAGAGGTTGTTAACTTGCTAAATATTTAACTGAACTGCATAAGGGCTTTCTTCCTTCATTTCGGAATTTGATATTGAAATGCGAGTCTCCTAGCAATATTCCACAGTAACAGTCCAGTGAATTATTCAAACCTTATGGCCTTGTGACCCCCCCCCACCGTCACATCTTACCGTCCAGCCAGTACACACCTGCAATAGATGAACAAGGCTCCTTTTTAATCACATTGCACCTGAATTCTGCTTATATAAGTCGGACACCTAGTGAAGAAGACAATTGTATGCAACTTGGAGAAGGAAACCTCCATCAAATTAAATACACTATGAACAAATAAATCAAATTGTCCCTTGTGTACTGTATATAGTTAAGTTTTGTGATTGTTTGATCAAGTTTAAATTATAGTCTAGCATGAACTGTTTATGTATTACAAAACCTGGGATTTTAGGTGACTTTAGAGTGAGTTAAAATGGGTGTTCTTCATTAAAGTGCTAGATGGATTTTTGGCAACTTAACTGTAAGTTCACAAGTCATTTACAAATAGCCAATGGACCCCCTTCCTTTTTAAGTAAACCCTAAAATTTTCCATATCATTCATCCTTGGTGTATTGCAAACTACTTAAACTGACACCAGTATTATCTCCATTCCAACATGTCATCCTTACTTCTTTCCCACAAGGAGAAACAATTCTCTCTAAAACAGAAAATTTAAATTCTGCATTCATAGAAAATGTTTTGTGCTTTTATAAAGCATTAATGCAACCCTTAGACTTAACTGCATACACATGCACACACACACACACACACACACATATATATATATATATATATATATATATATATATATATATATATATATATATATGTTCATATATGCATTCAGATAACTTCCTTTATACAAGGCCAATCTAAAAACTCTAACATATTATGCAGACAGCAAAGTAAATGACATTCACAAAATTACACATACAAATTTCTGGCTTTCTATACAAACAATCTTGTAATTTTACTGTTGAAAGTCTGGGTCATTGCAATAATTATAGCTACTGCACATAAGCATTTTACCTTGAGAATGATGTTGAGCATGTTTAGTTTCTAGAAGGTTCTTAATATTTTTATCTTTTTTAAAAACAAAGTTTGTCTTGTCCCCTATTATCTATGAAGTTGGAAAGCCTTTTAATACACACCAGTTATCATATAAACAAACCTTCATTATCTTAGAAGCTATAAAGAAGTCACCTGCTTCATTGCCAAACACCTGTCTGTTGCTTCTGGATTATTCAGAGTGCCGTTTTGAACTTATATGATAAGGATGCTTGTCATTAAAAAAAAACAAACAAACAAAAAAAAAACTGGAACTCGCCGAGCATGTCCAGTTCGATTTCCGGGTCTGTGCGAATCAGTAGGACTCGCTTAGAGACGCAGCTGCCAGCCAGTAAATATTATTTAAATAATAATTTATAAATTTTTTTTTTATTTTTAAAACTGTCCTTTTCAACTGGGGGGATAGCACGAACCGCCACTGGTGCCATCTGACTGGTGACTACAATATTATAATTTAAAAGTGATAGTATAAGGAAGAGATGATGCATGATATGGGCAGGACAATGGGACAGATTCCACAAGACAAAAAAGCAGTACTTGCACTGCCAGAAAAGAGGCATGATACAGGGATAGATGCCACAAGACATGAAAGTATAGTATAGTAAATATAAAGTGATACAAAGAACCACCACAGGAGTCACAAAACTCTGCAAACACAGTAAAATAATTTAAAATGTTAGCTGGATATGAAAAACCTTTCCAAGCACAGTACAATAATTTAAAAATTATTGTACAGAAGGATAAAGCTGCTCTGCAGATGACATGTGTTTGATTGGTGACATGGGTGCTATTGGGATTGGACAGAGGAGGCAGCTGATACCATTTCACCCATTGTCGGGGGGGGGGGATTCAGTAGTAGCATTAAAAGCCGAGTGAGCTGTGTACTATGTGTGGTATACCACTTCACCAGGAGGTAGTACATGTGTGCAAGAATGCATGCACCTCTGAAAGCAGCAATTGCACAGCTCACAAGGCTGCCACAGGGTTGGAGGGGTTTGGGCACATTCCCCAGCAGCAGCAATATTTTGCTGCACCAGCATCCTTGATCTCCTTACTAGCCATGGATGGTTGAGCACTAAACAAGGAGAGAAGCTAGTTGCATCCAATAGTCATCTGTTGGGAGGGAGAGCAAAAAAAAAAAAAGGTGGAAGTGTCATACATGGATATCAAAAAAGTCTGCAAGCACAGTACAATTTAAAAATGATAAACAGATGCTACAAGACTTTGTGGGCACAGCAGTTTAACAGTGATATAAGTACCATCACTGATGCCACAATAAGCAGACAGTACAATAAATCAAGAGAGATCCCATACAGTAATTAACCACAAGTACACACAATGCAGTTATTAGTGCTTACTTGTGAGTTGTTGCATATTGTTCAGCTATATAAAGGCCTGGATTTTGGGTATCCTGCAGTGGGTTAGTTTGGCTGCATGCAGTATATATCATGTTACATATTAACACAAACATGCACAGAGTTGTGTAATGTTGTATATTTAACACATGCAGGAAATCAATTAATATAAGCTTTTGATACTAACAAGCTACACATACTCTAGTATGTAAGTTATTTGCTGTTGTGAGTCATATTTGAGGATGGTCTAATAGTATTAGTCCAGTTATCTGGTCAACACAGGAATAAATAAATGCACACATCTGTTATTCTGCCTCATTTTATTCATTAGTTAGTTGTTACATATCCTGTTATGTTACTATTGTTATCTTTTAGAATCAGAAACCTAAAGTGTTTGTTGCCTGAATGACAGGTTTTATTGTAACACAAGGTATAGTATCACAGAGTATCTATGTCTTAAATAACACACTCCTCTCTGGTTCTGTGACATCTGTAACACTATTATGTCTGATTCTGCAACATTATGGAGTATCTATGTTTTAAATAGTTCATTTCTGTCTGGTTTTGGGACATCACACAGTGTCTATGCCTTTAACAACTCACTCATATATGGCTCTGCAATACTAGAGAATATACGTTTTAAATAACACACTCCTACCTCTCTCTGTCTAGCATGACAAAGTATGTATGTCTTAAATTTCACATTCCTATCTGGTTCTGTGATATCATAGAATATCTGTCCTGTCTGGTTCTGTGACATCAGAGAGTATGACTTAAACAACACAGTCTAGTCAATTTCTCTGATATCACAGATTATGTTTGTCTTAAATAACACAATCACATCTGGTTCTTTGACATCATAGAGTACCTGTGTCTTAAATGAGACACAACTCCCTCCCTGTGACCTGTGAGATTATGTAGTATCTATGGCTTAAATAACACACGCCTGTGAGGATCTGTGATATTATCTAGTGTCTAGATCTTAAATAACACACAGCTTCCTGGTTCTGCAACATCTTAAGAGTATTTGGGTGGTGCAGTGGTGGAGCGGTCACAGCAAGAGGTTCTCCAGTTTGATTCTTGGCTGGACTGGCTTCTGTGTGGAGTCTGCATGTCCTCTCTGCATTCACATTTATTTCCTCCCAGTATTCTGGTTTCCTTCCACATTCCAAAGACATGCATCTGGAGTGTTTCGCCTTAAATTCCTTAACATTCCAGACTATCTGTATTTTATATAATACATTCCTGATTCTGTGAAATTGCAGACTATCTGTATCTTAAGTAACACAATCTTATTTGGTTCTGTGCCATGAGAGTGCCTGTTTTATCAACAACACAGTTATGCCTTAGGACATCACAAAATATATGTGCCAAAAAGATGTAGCTATTTGTTTTTGCAACTAGTGCCAGCCCTCTGTCTGGCAAAAAAAAAAAAAAAAAAAAAAGAAATCCTTTGAACATAAAGAGAAACAAAAGTGCTCAGTTTAGAGAAAAAAAAAGCTCTTTTTTCATTTAAACTGTAACAATTGCTTGCTATATTTGCAGCAAACAGTTGTTATGGTTTATACCACACACAGAACATTACAGACTCAGTTCATAGGTTCATAGGTTGGTACTAGGCTATCAGCCCTTGGGCCTATACAAGCCTAGCCATAACAATTCCCTGGCTATTTCTTCCCACATTAATTTACTTTCCTGGACCCCTGTCTAGCAGGGCAACTGACGCGATCCCTGGGGTGAATTTCCTTTCTCCCATCCAATCGTCAAGGTTCCTATTGAAGAGGTCCAAAGAGGCACTCTGCTTGACATGTATGGGCAATCTATTCCAGAGTCTGGGGAGTCTCTGGGTCAGGAACCTATCCCTCCAGCATGTTTTGTTTATTGTGATGACAAGGTTTAGATCCCTGGAGCGTGTAGCTCTGAGGGATTGGGATTTCTTTAAGTGTAGCATGTCCAACAGCTCTGGGTTTGACATGGCCTTGTATGTTAAGCAGAGATCGCCTCTGAGTAGACGATATGCGACAGAGTATAGCTGGAGTTTTTTAAGGCGGTCAGCGTAGGGCATCTGCTTTAGGCCTGTGATTCTTTTAGTGAGGTATTTCTGAGGCCTTTCCAGTTGTTGCAGATGTCTTGAGAGGTACATACCAAATGGGGCGTTGTATTCTATAATGGGTCTAATGAGGGATGAGTACAGTGGGACAATGACCTCCTTTTTTCTGGAAATGTTTTACTGCAAATGCATTAGTGGCAATAGTTATTGCAATCAGCTGATCCCAACCCCTCCAGAACACTTTGCTCCGGGGGCTGTTCCCTTGTTAGGCTACTGGTATACCATAAATAACACACTCATGTCTAGTTCTGTGATGTCACAGAGTTTCTGTGCCTTAAAGAACACTGTCTGGTTCTGTGACTTTTGAGATGAAATCTCTGTCTTCCTTACCCAGCCATTAGAGTCTCATCTGACATAAGAGACACAGCTTTGTGTAACCCTGTTCCTTTCAAACCTCTGGAATAAAGTTCTTCTACATGTTAAATATTGCGACTCACTATCTTCCTTTAAGCATAAAATAGATGATGGGATGGGTATTCACAAATTTACTCTGGGATTGACTGATATGGCCCTACTGGAGAAAGGAGCTGTGGTCTGAGTGCGGGTGCTGGCAGGACATGAATGGTCATAAGACTCAAGGGCCTTGGAAACTATGCACCTATGAAATCACAGAGTACCTATGTGTGAGGTAGTATACTCATATCTGGTTCTGGGATATCACAGTGAGTTAGTGCAACTCACTTTTGTCTGGTTCTGGGACAACATAGAACATGTGTGCCTTAAAAAATACACTCCTGTCCAGTCCTGGGACATAACAGAGAATGTGTGGCTTAAATGACATGCACCCATTTGGGTCTGCAACATTAAAGAGATTTTTTTTTTAGTAACTCACTCCTGTCTGATTCTCTGATGTTATAGAGTATGTATCTTAAATAATGCATGTCTGTTTGGTTCTGTAACATCACATAGTATCTGTACCATAAATAATAGAATCATGTCTGGTTCTGTGACAGCACAGAGTACCTATGTCTGAAGTATGTGTAGTTCTAGGATGTTACAGAGCATCTGTGTTTTAAAAAAACATACTTGTACCAGGTTCTAGAACATCACAGAGCATGTGTGCCTTAAATAACACTTGCCTGCCTAGTTTTGCAACATTATGGAATATCTTTTTTAACAATATATTCCTGTCCGAATCTCTGACATCACCAATTATCTGTGTCTTAAATAAGACAGTCCAGTCTGGTTCTGTGACATCTCAAAGTATATGCGTTATTGCTTCCTACAAGCATATAGTCATCAGGAAAACAGAGCTCCTGTATATCCTGTAAGAATATAGTCATCCTTACAGAAGACTTCCCCTTTTAGCTGAAATGAGTATATAAGTCTTAACTAGATGCATACCTAAAACTAAAGCATCAAGGTGTCATCTGCAAGCAGAGTAAAATGGTTAACATGGGATGCACAGGGCTGGAGTTAAGGAATTTTTGTAAAACGTTATCAAAAATATCTTTTTATTTTTTATTATTATATTAATAACATAAAAATGGAATGCAATACTGTAAGGTGGGGGTGATGTTTGCAAGTAGTAGGCATTAGGAAAAAACAACATTAAAACATGAGGGAAAATTTGAAGGCATTCTAAAATATAAAGGTTTATAAAGCATTTGTGATTATTAGCACTGATTTCATAAAAGCTGTTAGACCTAAGTGCGAACAAATGATGCCACCTTATTCAAAACAATAAGACACACAATGTTACCACTGATACTTCCCATCTAACGTGCATGGTTTTGTTGATCAATATTGCTTTGAAATATTGTGAAAATATTATTCGCATAATTTGCATAGATTCTGCAATACATCATAGGAAACCTCTCAAACAGCGCAAACAATTCTGTCATAAATGACTTGGCTCTATCTCACACACTTAAAGAGTTTCTTTGACCATAATACTAGTAATTTGGTAGCTAATTGTCGTCTGAAAAGTCATATTTTATACTTCCTTAAACCACATGTTTTATCAGTAGAGGATTTTGGAGAAAAATCTCTCAGGAACAAAGTGATTTCTTGACCTATAAGACCTGATTAAGCAAGGGGATTAATTAGCCTGCCACTGCTTGGAACTGAATGGCTTAAATAACACTGTCTGGCTCTATGAAATCAGAGTACCTCTGTCTGAATAATCCACTCGTCCATTCTTGGGATGTCACAGTGTCTGTGTTTTAAATAAAATACTTGTGTGTCATTCTGGGAAGTCACAGTATATCTGTGCCTTAAATAATGTATTGATCTGCAGTATTACAAAATATATATTTTTGTCGTTTAATAACACACTCCTGTCTAATTGTTTGATATCATACAGTATCTGTATCTTAACCAGCATAATCCTTTCTGGTTATACAAGTTCATAGAGTATATATGATGTTCATTATTAGATCGCTGTTTCAGTAGCCTAAGCTATACGGGATGTCCTGAGAAGGATTGGACCAAATAGGCATTTTCCAAAGCTTTTCGACACCTTCCATGCACCCCAGCTTCTGTACAGCTCAAGGAGAGCAGTATAAAATGTGGAGCTAGGCACGAAAATTTCAAAATTTTCTTATCATTGATGTTCACTCCTTCCTGTGGGCTTCTTGTGATCATTGGTTGGCTAGTGCTTCATTGAGGCTGTGCAGATAATTACCCCACTGGGGAATGCCTTCCACTTCATCTATACTTGTAAATAAAAGTTGATCTTTTGTGTCACAAATATTTGCTAAAAGCTAGAACTGGTGTTTTCATGGTTGTCACTAAAACGTTTACCTCAAATATGACATTTTTTTTTGGTCATGGCTCCCTGTGAGAAAGGTCTTTTAAATAATTAATTTTTGTAAGAAAAAAGTTTTACTTTTTGATCAAAATTTCTGTCTAGGGGCTAAGACTTTTGGAGGCTGTCATTAAATGTGTTTACCTGAAAACTTATTTTTCCTGCTCAGGTTGTTTCACCAACTATCCTAAGCTCTGTTAACTGCTTGTCAGACACCTTTTCAGTTGACAAATGGTCCTTAGTCCCTGTGCAGAGTCCCTTATTATTTATCATATTTTGTGAAGGAAAGTGTTGTTAGGCACTGGGCCTAGTGTGTTTGATGGTTGTCACTAAATAATTTTACTTCAGACCTTAACTTTTCTGTCAGGAAGTAAAACTGACTCTTCAAGGACCAAATAGCCACTTTTTAGACACCTTTTTTGGTAGACAGATGGCTCTGGATCCCTGTAGGGATTCTCTTATAACTTGTAATTTTTGTGAGAAAAAGTGCTGATCTTCTGTTAAAAAATAAATAAATAAACAAAAAAGTGTTACAGACTGGGGGCTGGTGTGTTTGGTGGTTGTCACTAAAAACTTAACCTCAGAACTCAACTCTTCAGAGCTCGCTAATCACTTGTCATATGTCTTCTGCAGCAATGACATGGTCCTAGGAACCAGTAACTTGAGCATTCTCTCCTTATTGGAAGAAGAGAAAAGTTATGTCGGAGGCTTTAGTCTAGACTCTTGCATCTCTTTCACCTCTGTCACTGGTTATTGGCTCCGCTGTGGCCATCCATTGTTTCTTAGACCACTCATCCATTTCTCTTCGTCCCTATGATATTGCTCCTCAGGAAGCCTCTAAGGACTGGGGTCAGGCCCATCCTCTGCTGCTATTCAGTTGACCTTGTCTGGTAAGGGAGAGCCACTTTTACCGGCATTGGGGAAGGGACTGGGTTATACTCCTTCATTAAGCTCCACTGAGGAATTTCATTCCTAGGGAAGAGACCATTCTTCAAACTGCTCTTTTTCTGGGGAAGAGGGGTCTCCTAGAAAAGGGAAACATAAGGTTAGATATTTATCTTGTCCTAAAGCTGCTCAGGAGGATCTTCTGAGCTTAGATAAAGATTTCTGTAAATAAAGACTTTTAGTCTTTTCATGCTGAGCCCCCCCCCCCCCCACCCCCATTTAAAATTTTAAGAAGGAAAAGATTTTCCTCTTGCTCAGACTCTGACCTTGACTCTGAGGGACAAGAATGAAACTTAGATTATGTTTCCCAAGCTTCTACTCCACAGTATGGGCAGTCTGACTCCAAGTTAAGTTATTCTTCAGTCTCCTTCTGAAGAGTTTTATATATTTGGACTGGTTGACTTTGGCTTCAGCACGGAACATTGTTACTCGGTTTTCTCATTTTTTGTGTGTGTTCCACTGTGCTCAGCAAGCTATGGAGGATGCAGAACATGGAGAGACCGACACTGTTGTAATTTTTTGTATTAAAACTATTTTACATAGCGGTGTCTAACCAGTCTTTTTCTTGCTAAGTACTCTGTTTTATTTGGACTGGTTGACTTTGGCTTCAGCACGGAACATTGTTACTTGGTTTTCTCATTTTTTGTGTGTGTTCCACTGTGCTCAGCAAGCTATGGAGGATGCAGAACATGGAGAGACCGACACTGTTGTAATTTTTTGTATTAAAACTATTTTACATAGCGGTGTCTAACCAGTCTTTTTCTTGCTAAGTACTCTGTTTTATTTGGACTGGTTGACTTTGGCTTCAGCACGGAACATTGTTACTTGGTTTTCTCATTTTTTGTGTGTGTTCCACTGTGCTCAGCAAGCTATGGAGGATGCAGAACATGGAGAGACCGACACTGTTGTAATTTTTTGTATTAAAACTATTTTACATAGCGGTGTCTAACCAGTCTTTTTCTTGCTAAGTACTCTGTTTTATTTGGACTGGTTGACTTTGGCTTCAGCACGGAACATTGTTACTTGGTTTTCTTATTTTTTGTGTGCGTTCCACTGTGCTCAGCAAGCTATGGAGGATGCAGAACATGGAGAGACCGACACTGTTGTAATTTTTTGTATTAAAACTATTTTACATAGCGGTGTCTAACCAGTCTTTTTCTTGCTAAGTACTCTGTTTTATTTGGACTGGTTGACTTTGGCTTCAGCACGGAACATTGTTACTTGGTTTTCTCATTTTTTGTGTGTGTTCCACTGTGCTCAGCAAGCTATGGAGGATGCAGAACATGGAGAGACCGACACTGTTGTAATTTTTTGTATTAAAACTATTTTACATAGCGGTGTCTAACCAGTCTTTTTCTTGCTAAGTACTCTGTTTTATTTGGACTGGTTGACTTTGGCTTCAGCACGGAACATTGTTACTTGGTTTTCTCACTTGTAAACACAGGGTGAAAAAAAGTTTTTATTACCCAAGCCAGAGATTCTAGACAACTTGTGAAAGAATCTGCAAAAATGAGGCATTCAGCTAAATATGGGAAATTGTGAATATTGTGCAACCTGCCATGGGCTATTACAGGAGCTAGGCAAATTGTAAACACTGTTATACTGCTGACAAACCAAAGGACAAAGCAGAAAACTGAAAGTGTAAACTAGGCACAGAAAAAAATGTAAAAGCACTGTAATTCATTTAGAACTGGAATGTGATGCAAAGGTTTAGAAAGAAACATCTAGGAGAAATTTGCAAGTCCCATCTTTCTTTGGCACCAGAAAGATTCTTGAATAAAATCTTTTCCATCTTAGTTCTGGAATAACAGGCTTTATAACCCCCTGAAACAGCATCGGATCTAGAGTAGGAGGGAACAGGGAGGTTTAATTGGCTGGACGAAGGGAATCCCACTACCAGTTGTAGTTTTTTTGAATGATTCTCGGAACCCGGGTGTCTGAAGTTATCTGGTGCCACAGACCAGACTTGGAAATATTCTACAGGACTGTCAGGGTGGGGAGGGGAAGGCACATGAAGCAGCATAGTCAATTAATTGTCTTAGATTTTCCTTGTTTTTTTGGAGGACCCTCCTTTCTTGTTTGAATCTCCAGGCTATTGCTTTTTGAAATGTTGTTTGCTTGTGCCTTGCTGGGAATTACTTATTCTGTTTCCTGAAAAAAGAACCTGGACTGGAAGAAAAGTTTCTATTACGTTTTGGCAAGGAGGTATGAAACATCTGGGCAATCCCCCTAATTAAATTGCCTCCTTTTATTGAATGCAAAAACACAACCTCAGCTGGCTCCTAAAGGTCTTCTCCGTTTATTGAATCTTTTAAGGAGCTCAGCAGAGGAAGGGCCAAATAACACCTCTTTAGCCCAAGAGAGCATTCAAGATCTCAGCTTTTACTTCCTCAGGTAAATTCTGAGAAAGGAGCCTGGCAAATCTTAAGATGCTAATGAATTCAGAGATGCCTTAGTTTCTGAAGAATGGAGTTCAGCAATTAATGTTTTCATACTGGCAAAGGAAGCCAGCAGAAACTTAGACATGTGAGCCAGACAATTCACTCTTCTGAAGGACAAATTGGAAGAAGTGTGAACTTTCTTCCCAACACTTTCAAAACTTTTCCCAGCTTGTCAGAAGGAATAAGGCTACCAGACTTTAGGAGTTTTCCAGGAGATGATTTTGGAGAAAAATTACTGGAGGATCTGACCTGAGTTCAGAAAAAAAGAAAATTGTGGAACTGGGGCACATAATATAATTTGCCAGACTTCTTGGAGTGGGTGGCTGACTGTCAGGTAAATGCTGCTGAGAAGAAAGAATCCTATAAGGGTGGCAACAGAACTGCTGGCTCAGGAAAATCCACCTGTAACAAATCATAATATCGTTTCAGGAATTCTGTTTTTTTTTTTTGTTCCCATTGAAACAAGTCCTTCATTCCAGCAAAAGCATTATAAAAATACAACTCTTCAGAAGTGCATGTTGAGGGTTGGCATGATGGTTGAGGTGTTTACCTCGCAAACACAAGGTATAGGGTTTCATTTTCCCATTTGAGGGAAATTGGCTAGGCTTAAAATGGCTCCAAGGATAGTTAGCCTAGTACTTACCTACCTATGTTAAGAATATGAAGAATAACTTTCCACCTAGCCAGATTCCCCATGCACTGTGGAGTGGTAATCTGAGAAACATAGTCATTAGGAGCCTTTGATAGAATTATTCTCTGGGCTCTGATCTTTCTTCCTGCTCTTCCACCATTTTTTCTATGCTCTGGTATTCATTACATATACAGGAAGAAAAACAGGAGCTTCATCAGACCAATGTAAAACATGATACCAATATAACTAATTGTACATCTTATATGCACAAATGGCTTTGAGATTATATTGTATTTTTTGCTAATTTTTGGGCTAAAAGTGTCATTTTTGATGCTTGTTCCTTCTGTAATGCATTTTATATTGGTAAAATGAATTGAGTTTTCAAAGACAGAATTTTAGAGCATCATAATGATATACTGAAGGGGAAAGACACAAACGCTTCAGCAAAACATATACTGGAATGTGAAGTACAACATGCTTTTAAGTTTTTTGTGTTGGAAATTGCTTATGTTAATGAGAGAGAAGGTGACCTGAAAAATAAAACTGTATGTGTGCAACAAGAATGGATTCTACTTTTAAAAGCATTTGCTGAGCCAGGCTTGAAAGGGTTTCTTTGAAGCCTGTTTTGAAATCATGCCCATTATGGCATTAATGGGGGCTTGGCTTCCAGAAATGATTTCATTGGTGTTTATCTTCGTTACACAATTGATTGCTAATTTACCAATCATTTTACTAGGTTTTGGATGCTGGGTTTGTATAAGTGATTTTATTGGTTATGCTAAGACTTCCTGATTGACAAAAAGAATGAATGAATGATTTGTATCATGTGATTTTAACTTGAGAATTTGATGTGTTTTGTTTTACATTGGTCTGATGAAGCAGTATTATATATTGCGAAAGCACTCACCATTTATATTAAAGGTGAGTTTTACAAGTTGTGACAGTTTGTTTTTTTTTATATTTGGTTTATTCATTACATATAGCATAGGCTACTGCAGCTATGATCTAATGAAGAATATAGTACAGTTGTATAAGTAAACTTACCATAACAGTGGCTGTTTCAATAGATCACTATTTTAATAGGAACACCCTCCCTCCATTCTCTTCTTTTTGCTATTTTTATGCAATAATTTAATGCCGGAGTGTGGGACTTTTATTATTACTGTTTCTATCTGGCAGGGCTCTGGCCTTCCTCTTCTGAAGCATGAAAACTCTGAAGGTTTGATGCCTAGTCACTGATTTTATATTGCTCTGCTTGTGCTGTATAGTAGCTGGGGGTATGAAAGGTGCCCTAAAACTTTAGGAAGATAGATTCTTTTCTGCTTGCTGACTCCAGAGCCAGTACCATGTTTACATTCTACTGAATGTCATGCCTTATGAGGTAGTTGGTGTCATAGATTGCATCCATGTTGCTATATGGGCTTCATTTGGACCAGGGGGCAGTAGTCTTGAAACAGGAAGGGTTACTATTCCATTAAGTGACAGGTAGTGTGTGATGCATGGGGGTGCAGCATCAAAATATCAACCCAGCTTACTGGCAATGCGATGAAACTTCGCACAGGTTTGCTGTACCACCTCTGCCTGCATGGGAGAATTCCTCATGATACCCTAGATGGTAAATGTGAACTATTCTAATGGTAACCATAGTTACTTCTATACCTATTTCTATATCTATATAGTGGCATAGCTAGTACTGATTAATTACCGCCCCAGTTTTATGTTTTGTTTTCCAGCTGACCCACTCGATCCTTGATGAATGACACCAGCCCATTACCCATTACCCTCAGGGAGCTGCTGAAGAAACCTTTACACTGTTCTGTCCTAGATATGAATAGTAATTGAACGAATGTTTGGCCTGCTCAAAGCCCATTTGGTAGCTTGGATGAGTCTGGGGGGGGGGGGGTGGCGGCTTCAGTATGAACCTGTTACTGCATGCAGAATGCAAACATTCTGCATAATGTGATCATGTGTCACTCTGGTGCACTTTTCCACAGTCAGTCATCAACAGTGGCAGACCAACTGCCTATATTGTTTGTTCCACCAGTGATGATAGCGACAGTAACCAGCCGACTGCACTAGCATGACCACTCCACTGGGTGACCTGTGCTCAGTACACAACTGCACAGGTGAAGAGGCAGTATCTAGTCCACAGTTATGGGACATGTCCCTCACTGTATGACAGTACAAAGTGACAAATATAACAACTGATGCATGCAGTGTGTAGGGTCACTTATAGTGTAAATGACACCTTTCTCCATGTATTATAAACAAATGTGTTGGTCATATGGTATCAGCTGTCATCATCTGTACAGCAGTCAGTGGCACAAGTGTTAGTTACACAGGCAAGCTTTGCATGAATGGTAAACAAACACATGTTATGAAAAAAGTTTAAGGCTGTACTTTAGTAGTTCACTACGGTGTTACTGAAGTTGTATTTACTTGTTAAAGTAAATATATTTTGTTTTTTATTATGAAATTTGTCATCGTTGCTGCTGTTTTCCGTTTTTTGTTGTTGTCACTTTCCTTTCTTTTAGGTACATAAATAAGTGCAACATCTGTCCTGTGAAATATATGTTATGTGAACTCATACACCCCATGTTTGTGAACTCATACATCCCATGTTTGTGAACTCACATACCCCATGTTTGTGAACTCACATACCCCATGTTTGCGAACTCATATACCCCATGTTTGTGAACTCATACACCCCATGTTTGTGAACTCACATACCCCATGTTTGTGAACTCACATACCCCATGTTTGCGAACTCATACACCCCATGTTTGTGAACTCACATACCCCATGTTTGTGAACTCATATACCCCATGTTTGTGAACTCAAACACCTCATGTTTGTGCATTCATGCACCTCCTGTTTGTGCACTCATACACCCCATGTTTGTGCATTCATACACCTCCTGTTTGCACACTCATACACCCCATGTTTGTGCACTCATACACCCCCATGTTTTTGAACTCATATATCTCATGTTTGTAGACTCATACAAGCCATGTTTGTGAACTCATACACCCCATGTTTCTGCACTCACACACTCCATGTTTGTCAACTCATACACCCCATGTTTCTGCACTCATACACCCCATGCTTGTGCACTCATACACCCCATGTTTGTGAACTCATACACCCCATATTTATACAGTCATATACCCCATGTTTGTGAACTCACATACCCCATGTTTTCGAACTCAAACACCTCATGTTTGTGGACTCAAACACCTCATGTTTGTGCATCCATACACCCCATGTTTGTGAACTCATACACCCCATGTTTGTGCACTCATACACCCCATGTTTTTGAACTCGTATACCTCATGTTTGTGCACTCATACATGCCATGTTTGTGAACTCATATATCCCATGTTTGTGGACTTATACACCCCATGTTTCTGCCCTCATACACCCCATGTTTGTGAACTCATACACCCCATGTTTGTGAAGTCATATACCCCATGTTTGTGCACTCATATACCCCATGTTTGTAAACTCATATATGCCATGTTTGTGAACTCAAACACCCCATGTTTGTGAAGTATGGTGACTAAGTTGTCTGTTACAGATGTTCAACTTGTAACTTACATTTCAAAGGTATCATACACAATAGACTTGGTGATGATGATCACAGAGGTCGTGAGCAAATGCTGACATGTGAACTTCATGCTGAGTTGCTTTGATGAAGGGATCTGTTGGCTGTCGATAAACGATTCTATATTGAAACATTGAACGCTGAAAACAGTGAACGATGTTTCATTGACACATTTTCAGTGAAAGCTGAAAATGTCAAAACCACAGAACAGCGAAATCGCTGTTCCAATCTCAAAAAAAAAAAAAAAAACAGTAAACACTTCCAAATACATACACACATACCCTAACCCTAATTATACCCCCCCAAAAAACAGTAAACAACTAAATACACATATGCACGTAACCCAACCATACATCTAACAAAAAAAAAACAGTAAACATTTTAAAACATATGCACTTACCTTAACCCCCACCCTAACCCTAAGGTCAGTAACTCTCGCACATTTACATAAACAGTTCCAAACACATACGCACTTACCTTAACCCTAATTCTACCCCCAAATCTAAAGTAAACAGCTGAAAACACATACACACGTAACTCAACCATACATCTAACGCAAAATAAAAAACAGTAAACACTTTCATACATATGCACTTACCTTAACCCACACCCTAACCCTAAGGTCAGTAACTGTTGCACATTCACGCTTGGGAGCTATACCGGACAAGGGACCACACTACACTGCAGAACATGGCAAAGCAATGAAGCAGTCAAGTGAATTCTTTCCCAGGGAAAGAATTCATTGAACAGCTGCTTCGCTGTTTTGCCTGTTCGCTCTACATGTGTCAACGAAAACGCAATCGACAAAATGCGTTTTCATCGTTCCAATAGGAACCCTCGGTAAACATATTTATATTGACTGAACAGTGATATGGGACCTTGACCTTAACTGAGATGCTCCACCACTTGCTGTGGAAGTCTGATGAAGCCTGACTGCCTTCTTCTTTCGGGGCTCTACATGGATGCCTTCAGCATGTGGACAGCCTACTCATCCATCATACATTTGGACATTTCCTTGTCCATGCCTAGCTGTATCCACAGTGTGCATTTGGTAAGTTTATCTAGTGTGCATATAGAGGTTGACATGGATTCCATGTGTGCAGCCATAGTGCACATGGGGATCATCACAACATTGTCTCTGGCCTCCCTCTTTCCCCATGCAGTGGTGAAGTTCCTCATGTATACCTTATAGCCCTCTAACTATCTCTGCCTGATTCTTAGTGGCAGTAACCTTGGCCTGAACTATATGACAGCACATCTACTGCTGGACATCTTTGCCTGGCAGTCCTGTGTAGAGGCAGAACAGTAGGTATTGCTGCCTCTAAAAGAGTTGTCTCTTCATTACGGGGTTCAAACTATGCACAAGAAACAGGTGTTGAGCTATATGATGTTTCTCCCTTGTTGCAATGTCATTTCCATATTCCGTGTGTGTGTGAGCTTATGTCGCTGCCTACAGGGTTACTGGAGGAGGACCTAACAGTGCACTTTGTGTCAGTGTGCCACTGTCCTGAGACTGTGTCATGAGAATGAGAGTATTATGGCATCATTGTTGACAGCTGTGGTGTAGTAGAACATGTAATCATTTCAGGTGCTGAACCTGCTAGGAAATAGGTAATGATATAGTTAGTGGTATCGGTGACAGGTTTATGACTCTGTATTAATAGTTTGATGCTCAATCTTACCATGCAGTATCGGTAAGAGTTTGTGCTGCAGCTGATGTTGATCGATTAACTGATGGAAAAATATTTAAGAGTTATATCTAGACATTGACCATAGCAAGAACACCAAGGCTGAAATTAGCAGCACCAGCCAGACACTAATCTGCCTGACTGTGTGTGGATGTTACAGGTATCTGAAAATACTGGTGTAAACACCACCTTGAGTGATTCCTGTACAATATTCCCCTTCTGCATCAAAGACATTACCCCTCCTAGACAACAGAAAGTCCTTATCTGATGTTAAAAGTTGAACAGTGGAGGGTCAACCACCATTGCTTATATGGTTAATTGCAATCTGTCTAACCTTTGTCTTGGAACATC
This sequence comes from Protopterus annectens, assembly GCF_019279795.1. Classification (NCBI taxonomy): domain Eukaryota; kingdom Metazoa; phylum Chordata; order Ceratodontiformes; family Protopteridae; genus Protopterus; species Protopterus annectens. The sequence goes on along the minus strand of NC_056728.1, from coordinate 62,826,764 downwards.
CAACATCTTATTAGCTATTTTCCTACACTGTGCCATGGTTCATTTCCTTCACCAACAGCACTGCTGTCAGCCACTACTTGATTCCACACCTATGCTTACTGTCCCAGTTTTGGCTCCCCTTTTCCAAAAAGATGTTTCTATATAGTCTATGTGCATCCATGAGGATGTAGTTTTACTCAAGACTGAAATTCTCTTCTGTTTCTTGCTTTCTGATGCTGCAACATGTTTTAAGCTAAACTAAACATCTCCTCATTTAGATCAAAGCTCATATCTGTAAGTAATTTTATTCGCATTGTTCAGATTCTCCTGCTGTAGATGGCTTGCAAACTGCTCATGCATGCACTAGACACTGTGTGAGCCTCAGCATAACAGCATGATGTGTGTGCATGTGGACTGGGTCTGGGAATTCACACACTTTTCTGTTCCCAGCATGTACTGTGCAGGGTGTAAGGGATCAGACAGAGTGAAGTCATACCTTTGTGGGTGTGGATCACACCCTAGTTGTCTTAGTTTCATACTTAACTCCTTCATTCCCATTTGAATCTGGTACTAGCTACATCTAATCTGATAAAATCCAGGGTCATATCCCAAGCTGGTCGGAGAAAAAGACCAAAATTCTCCTTCACCTGCTGCAGGCATCATACTTGCAAAAGTAGGGGAGGAAGTGCCATAGCTGGTGGCACCTAGAAATAAATTAACATCTAGTCAGAGATGGAGAATCACCTGAATGGAGAACAATGCCATCACAGGTACAATGACCTGCAGAGGTGGAAAGGAGGCAAGTTGGCCCAGTGAGTTTCAGAAGTACAAGAAAGGAGGCCAAGTGTAATCCTTTCCTTTTATATTAATCTACTGTATAAATATGTATGTATGTATATATAGGTGTAATAGCTATTAGCAAATGCTCATAAGAGCGAATGCTGTTTTTGCCTGCTGGCAACTCTTTATGCAAGACCCCTTCACTGTAGAATGATCTTGGAGTTGGTGCATATAGTTAGCAGAGAGTGTGGGGGGGTGTCTTGCACCCTTAAAAATAACTGTTTTTGTTTATTTTTTTTCCTTCTGTGTTTTGACTATTTAATCTTTTTAGATCTTTTTCAACTCTCTTTTGAGTGTTCAGTCTTAGGTAAGACATGCGCATACACACACACACACACACACACACACACACACACACACACACACACACACACACACACGCACACACACGCGCGCTTGTGTGTGTGTGTGTGTGTCTGTGTGTGTGTGTGTGACTGTTTCTGTATTTACAATCATTAATTCTTCAGAGTTTAGAAAAAGTAGTGCAGTTATATTATGTGTGTTAGACTGCTTCATGGGCATATCTGCTGGAAAACTTTGGAAGAATGGGTATATCACATACATTTTGAATTACTTTTCATTTTTATTGTTAAATTATGTTGTACTAAGATATAAATTACATTTCATTAAACATTTAATAATACTGCTACTTACTATATGATATGATTACTTGTGTTGGATTAAGATGGTCATTACTCAATTTGTCTGGTGAAATTTTTATTAAGAAATGTATTTTAAAACGTATTACTTATGTGTTGCACTACCAAGGGCCATTATAGCACCTTTCTGTGAGACAAATAAAATGGTATTGCAGACTTCCACAAATTTTCTCACCTCGTACAAATGTTACATTCGGAGGTATCACACACCTGTCGGGGTGGGGTGGGGGGTAATTATTGAAATATCTATTGTTCAATGCTTTAGGGACTGATCAGTGATATGTATTGTCTCAGATATGCTTAATGATAAAGGCATTATTGCAATATTATTTAGTAGTAACAAAGCAAAACATATACAAATTAAAAAGTGAACAGTAATTCTTGCCAGCTTAGAATGGACACTTGATAGTTACTTATAGAAACTGCCACACCTGCAAGACTCTGACCTTTCTGAAATTGATTCTGTGCTAAAAGGTGTCATAGTAGCAATCGTTTTACCAATAACTTGATCAATACATCAGTCTCTTCCCAGCACAGGTAACTGATATTTGTATCAGCTGCAGAAGTTCACTATTACCTGCCACTCTTTATTTCCAGTTGCACAGCATTCCCTCACCTTACCATGGGCATACATAGCATTTCTTTTTTGCATGATGTATACAACATACCCTGTAGATACTCACTCCATTTGCTAATCTGCAAATTATAGAGAACAGGATAAATTGCAGAATGAAAGGGGGTGTTGCCTATCCAAAGCTATATAGATTCACAGAGTCTAGGCTAATGACTGGCGGGGGGGGGGGGGGGGGGGGCTCTTTCTAAGCCTAGCCAAGTTTTCCCGAAAGAAAAATGATGTCCTGTATCTGAACAGGGCATTGAGACCAGGCATTTATAAGCTATATATGGGGAAACTTCTTAGAAATATTAAATACTGCAGTCCTTTTAAAGCCCACTGCATAAACATTCAGGTTCAGTAACACATTTTTTCTCTTATTTTGACATATTTTCATAGCTGCAGAGGAGGTGAGTTATAACCACAAGAGTTAATAGCAGATGGTGGAGTGGTTGGTCTCAAGACCCCTTAACTGTAGTTTATGTTTTTACTTCTTTCTTGATATTAGACATAAAAAATGAAATTGAAGCATTACATAACCATAGAATTCAGTCTTTTAGGTAGTCAGACCTACATCTGTAGTATTAAATTTATAGGTAAATACTAGGCTATCAGTCTACAGATTATTACAAGGTTAGCCAATAACCAGAGGCCAGAATCAAACCCTATACCTTGCATGTGTGAGATAATATTAATTCTTAAAAAGTTAGAAAATAATGGATAGTAGTGAGAGAACCTTTATTGTCCACTTGTCTGGAGCTTCTGACTCAGAACTTCTAGTCTCAGTGTTAAGAGTTTAAATATTAGTCAAAATATACTGAGTGACCGTAAATCACTTGGTTTTACAGGGCTCATGGTTCTGATCCTTTTAAGGTACCTAGTCTACAGTATGGAATGAGGCATAAAACAGATATCTAGACTGTTGTACTGAAAAGAGACAAAAAAAAATCACAGCCTGGTTTACATAGCCAGGTGAAACAAGGGAAAAGCAGAAAGTAATTTGAATATATATTTCCTTGTGAACATTAAAAACAAGAGAGTCTTATGAAGCTCACACACTGAGTGAAAGTGCCCCTCAAAAATCCCGCTAAAAAAATTTGCTTTGAAAAGATCTGTGTTTTATCTCTGCTGGTCACAAGTGGATTAGATTTCCAGAGTCACAGGACTTCTGAACACTGTGGCTACCACTCAAAAAGATCTGAGCCACATGCCCCATAAAACAGAGTGATTTAGAATTGGTCACTATGTTTTGATTAATATCCAAATTCTATCACCATGGCTAGAAGTTCTGAGTAGCAAGCCCTGTATAAATGGGTGATACAGCCTCTCACCATTAATACCATCCATTATTTTCTAACTTTTTGAGAGCTGTTAATATGCTTTATAAAAGTGGCCAAGTTTGACCAGTAGACCCCATTCATGCAGGCTATTAACACTAAAAGGTTTCTCGTTTTAGCATTCGGGAGTCTGGGGATGAGTTAAGTGAACTGGGCCCAACACAGGAGTTTCCCACAAAAAAGATCTGGCACCTACCCACATGACTTCAGTCTCTATGGACTTAGAAGGTCCTGGCCCCATAAAAGCAGGCTCCTCCGGTTGTTTTGCTGTGTTCCAGTTCCTAAAAGCTGTTTAACAACCAGTGTATTACTGTGTTTCAACCTTGTGTAACAGAAGAAATGAATATACTTCAAATGTTCATGACTCTGTAATAAACAGAAATGAATTACTTTCATAAAACAGGGGTAAAGGTCAACTGTTGGAGAAGAAATCAGCTTACAAAGGTCTGGTATGCAAAACAGGTGTTAATACCATCCAATCCATGAGGCTAACCACAGCGACCAATTTGATTGCCTTTCTTACAGTCTCATCCAGTGAATACATCTGGTACTGCCATGCCTCTTTGGTGAACTACGTAAATAAGAGCCTCTGTTAATGTGTTTTAATTACTGATCTAAGGAAGTCTGTTAACAGATGAAAGTGCTCATACTAATAAACATGGATCAAGGAAGCCTTAATGGCTGATTACTTGGTGTTTACTTAGAATCTACCAGTTTTTTGGCTGGTTTTGGACTTCATAGTTTTATCTCTTACATTGGATTATGTTTATGCTAATCACAAGTTATTTATTTTGGTTTTCTTCCGTTAGATCTAGGTAAGGACCGTTAGTAAGCAGCACTGGGGTTTTCTCCACATCAGGTGACCTGTGCAGTGTTTGACTATGTAATATTCACAAGTCATTTTTTTTGTCTCCATCTATTTCTTTCCCTCTCTCAGTATCTCTTGTTTTTTTTTTTTTCCTATTCCTTTTCTGTGTTCTGATTTCTACAGGCTCATAGGTGCCTTGGGCAAACTGACCACAGCCATCTCAGGTGCAGGAACATTCACCACCTACCCTGCTACCTGCCTGTGAACTGCTTCACAGAGTGAGAGTGGTGACTACAGCCCCTGTGGACACCCCAGTGTGTAACAGCATGGCAAGCCATCACCCCAGGCTTCAGGACCTGGTTGAGACTACAGTGGAGGTGGTGGAGACAAGAGGGGGCAGGGCCCACATGAAAGCCTCCTCCAACAGATGCATGGCTGTAATAGTCAAGCCACCAAAAATCTTGACCCCCCCGCTCCATGGCCCACTTTACCATCCCTTTTCTGTCTGCCCACCATATCTATGTCTTGTCTCCCATTGTCAGCCCACCATTGTGTTCCTGTCTGTCTTTTTAAGTTTTGTGTCCAAAAAAATCTTTAACTCTTCCCTAACCCCCTCTCCTACACACACTCTTCTTCTTCTTCCCCCAACTTTCTTTATTAATTTATATCTTTAGAAAAAAATGGGGTTGTCTATCCCCGCCAAAAAATATTACCCAATTTCCCCAACCTTCTACAGCAAAACTTCTTAATGTAATCCTTTTGTGGATTCCTTCTCAGCTGTCTCTCCCCTTTTTCAGACTGTCCTGTCTTCCCTCTTTCAGCTTTATAAAAACCTCAACAGGGTGCCCATATAAGCCAGTTTCAGAGTAAATGTAAGTCTTTAAAAAGCTTTATTAAGCTGCAGGCCAGTGGCACTGACACATAATCATCACAAAGTCTTGTGGAAAGTTCTTGAGAGATCCACAGGTTTGTGCTTACTACTGCTTGCCAAAATAGACAACAACACTTGTGAATTTACGTAAAGTGAAGCATGAACTGTCAGGACTTCTACACACAACTAAATACATTTCCTGTCAGTCTGATTATGCGTGAGACTGTACTGGGTCTTTCCTTGTAAGGCTGAGAACTTCTAAGACCAGTGCTGTCTGTTCACACTTTGCTCATTTAAATGCAGATGTGATGGCATGAATCACAGATTCCTTTTATGCATCTGTGAAGAGTGGACTTATGACTATTACACTAAACACAAAGCTCAATGGTCTCATTACTATGAGGGAAGGGTAAATGCCCCATGAAATTTAAAACAATGACTGCATGAACTGTGATCTTGTATTTTTACAAATAGTATGGAATACAAGGTCTGGGAATCATAGCATTGTGAAAAAAGGAAATGTAAACTGTACACATGAGAAAACAGACATTAACCACTCACAGGTGGAACAGTGCTGATATGGTTGAAGGTGGTATAAAGGCAAGGTTAAAAATGGTTATTACATAATGTTATAGTTAGGACACAAATCCTTAAAACAATCAATATGTTTTTTGTTGCCAATTTTATAATATGAAGATTATTCCTGTGAGAAAGGAATATTTGAGTAGGAGAGCTATCTTTTGTTTTTGAGTGAGTAATTATGTGTACTTTAAATGTGCCTATATGATGGATCAAAGATTTCTTTCTAGAGTTTAACACAATAGTAAGTGAGCCAGGTCTAAACTACACCAAAGAAATGAAATGAGTCAAATTATATCATTACAGCGAGTCACAAACTGCCTATATTTAGCTGCAACAAAGGGTAATAAAAGGAAAACAAATCTCTTCACATTAAACTTTACTGTAGTATTTATTTATATACAGCAACCAAGTAAAACATAATGCTCATTCATTTTCTATGCAAGTATTGTCCATAATGAAAAATTGTCAGTACTAAATCTGTCTGTAAACTAACATGCTCATGATATTGTCATGGTGTGTACTATACCATTCAAAACTAATGTGCTTGTGACACTGTCATGGTGTGTACTACACCATTTAAAACTAACATCCTCGTGACACTGTCGTGGTGTGTACTACACCATTTAAAACTAATGTGCTCATGATACTGTCATGGTGTACTATACCATTTAAAACTAACGTGCTCATGACACTGTCATAGTGTGTACTACACCATTTAAAACTAACATGTTCATGATACTGCCATGGTGTGTACTATACCACGTAAAACTAACGTACTCGTGATACTATCATGGTGTGTACTATACCATTTACAACTAACGTGCTCGTGATACTGTCATGGTGTGTACTATACCATTTAAAACTAACGTGCTTGTGACACTGTCATACTGTCATGGTGCGTACTACACCATTTAAAACTAACGTGCTCGTGACACTGTCATGGTGTGTACTGTACTATACCATTTAAAACTAAAGTGCTCATGATACGGTCATGGTGTGTACTATACCATTTAAAACTAACGTGCTTGTGGCACTGTCATACTGTCATGGTGTGTACTATATCATTTAAAAGTAACGTGCTCATGATACTGTCATGGTGTGTACTATACCATTTAAAACTAACGTGCTTGTGACACTGTCATACTGTCATGATGTGTACTACACCATTTAAAACTAACATGCTCGCGATACTGTCATGGTGTGTACTATACCATTTAAAACGAACGTGCTAGTGACACTGTCATGGTGTATACTATACAATTTAAAACTAACGTACTTGTGACACTGTCATACTGTCATGGTGTGTACTACACCATTTAAAATGAATGTGCTCATGATACTGTCATGGTGTGTACTATACTATTTAAAACTAACGTGCTTGTGACACTGTCATACTGTCATGGGGTGTACTACACCATTTAAAACTAATGTGCTCGTGATACTGTCATGGTGTGTACTATACCATTTAAAACGAACATGCTAGTGACACTGTCATGGTGTATACTATACCATTTAAAACTAACGTACTTGTGATACTGTCATGGTGTGTGCTATACCATTTAAAACTAACGTGCTCATGACTGTCATGGTGTGTACTATACCATTTAAAACTAACGTGCTCATGATACTGTCATGGTGTGTACTATACCATTTAAAACTAACTTGTTCATGATACTGCCATGGTGTGTACTATACCACTTAAAATTAACGTACTTGTGATACTATCATGGTGTGTACTATACCATTTAAAACTAAGGTGCTCGTGACACTGTCATAGTGTGTACTATACCATTTAAAACTAATGTGCTTGTGACACTGTCATACTGTCATGGTGTGTACTACACCATTTAAAACTAACGTGCTCGTGACACTGTCATGGTGTGCACTATACCATTTAAACCTAAAGTGCTCATGATACTGTCATGGTGTGTACTATACCATTTAAAACTAACGTGCTTGTGATACTGTCATACTGTCATGGTGTGTACTACACCATTTAAAACTAACGTGCTCGTGACACTGTCATGGTGTGTACTATACCATTTAAAACTAAAGTGCTCATGATACTGTCATGGTGTGTACTATACCATTTAAAACTAACGTGCTTGTGGCACTGTCATACTGTCATGGTGTGTACTATATCATTTAAAAGTAACGTGCTCATGATACTGTCATGGTGTGTACTATACCATTTAAAACTAACGTGCTTGTGACACTGTCATGGTGTGTACTATACCATTTAAAACTAACGTGCTCGGGACACTGTCATGGTGTGTACTATACCATTTAAAACTAATGTGCTCATGACACTGTCATAATGTGTACTATACCATTTAAAACTAATGTGCTCATGACACTGTCATGGTGAGTACTATACCATTTAAAACTAAAGTGCTCATAATACTGTCATGGTGTGTACTATACCATTTAAAACTAATGTGCTTTTGACACTGTCATACTGTCATGGTGTGTACTATACCATTTAAAACTAATGTGCTCATGATACTGTCATGGTGTGTACTATACCATTTAAAACTAACGTGCTTGTGACACTGTCATACTGTCATGGTGTGTACTATACCATTTAAAACTAATGTGCTAGTGACACGGTCATGGTGTATACTATACCATTTAAAACTAACATACTCATGATACTGTCATGGTGTGTGCTATACCATTTAAACTAACGTGCATGTGACACTGTCATGATGTGTACTATACCATTTAAAACTAACATGCTCGTGACACTGTCATGGTGTGTACTATACCATTTAAAACTAACATGCTCGTGACACTGTCATGGTGTGTACTATACCATTTAAAACTAAAGTACTCGTGATACTGTCATGGTGTGTACTATACCATTTAAAATTAACATGCGTGTGACACTGTCATACTGTCATGGTGTGTACTAGACCATTTAAAACTAACATGCTTGTGATACTGTCATAGTGTGTACTATACAATTTAAAACTAACATGCTAGTGACACTGTCATGGTGTGTACTATACCATTTAAAACGAATGCACCAGTGATACTGTCATGGCGTGTACTATACCATTTAAAACTAACGTGCTCGTGACACAGTCATGGTGTGTACTATACCATTTAAAACTAAAGTGCTCATGATACTGTCATGGTGTGTACTATACCATTTAGAACTTATGTGCTCGTGATACTGTCATGGTGTGTACTATACCATTTAAAACTAACATGGTTGTGATACTGTCATGGTGTGTACTATACCATTTAAAACTAAAGAGCTCGTGATACTGTCATGGTGTGTACTATACCATTTAAAACTAACATGCTCATGATACTGTCATGGTATGTACTATACAGTTTAAAACTAACGTGCTCATGATACTGTCATGGTGTGTACTATACCATTTAAAACTAATGTGCTTGTGACACTGTCATACTGTCATGGTGTGTACTATACCATTTAAAACTAACATGCTCGTGACACTGTCATGGTGTGTACTATACCATTTAAAACTAAAGTGCTTGTGATACTGTCATGGTGTGTACTATACCATTTAAAACTAACGTGCTTGTGACACTGTCATACTGTCATGGTGTGTACTATACCATTTAAAACTAACGTGCTCATGATACTGTCATGGTGTGTACTATACCATTTAAAACTAACATGCTTGTGACACTGCCATTGTGTGTACTATACCATTTAAAACTAAAGTGCTCGTGATACTGTCATGGTGTGTACTATACCATTTAAAACTAACATGCTCATGACACTGTCATGGTGTGTACTACACCATTTAAAACTAACGTGCTCGTGATAAGGTCATGGTGTGCACTATACCATTTAAAACTAAGGTGCTCGTGACACTGTCATGGTGTGTACTATACCATTTAAAACTAACGTGCTCGTGATACTGTCATGGTGTGTACTATACCATTTAAAGCTAACATGCTTGTGATACTGTCATGGTGTGTACTATACCATTTAAAACTAATGTGCTTGTGACACTGTCATGGTGTGAACTATATGATACTGTCATGGTGTGTACTATACCATTTATTTTTTACTTATTTACATTTGATGAAGGGAATGTTTTAAGTAGGAAATCCAATTTCCAGTGCAGTCCCTGGAAAAAGCTTTACATTTGTATAAAATACAAAACTAGACATGGTTCATAGGTAAGTTCTTCCATGTTATGTTCCAAAATTTAGATGATTCAAATTTTTTATTTTAGAAATAGTTATATCAGACCCCAGGAGAGGGGTTTGGGAAAATAGGTTAGAATACAGAGAATAATATTGGCAGTTAGAATTCAGTGCCACCTCCCCCTGGTATCAATGAAATGTGGGCAGCTAAACTATGATCTAAAATGTTTTATATTCATATATCCATTAATAAGTGGTTGATTTTTCATGCAAGGGTTTTTAAAGTAATAGTTAAGTTTTTAAGCCTTATGTTGTATTTATGTTTGTATAATTTGTATATATATATAAATATATATATATATATATATATATATATATATATATATATATATATATATATATATATATATATATATATATATATATATATATGTGTGTGTGTGTGTGTGTGTGTGTCTTATGGGGGCAATACACTTTCAGTCCAAGCATCAAAATAACCCACAGAAATTCTGGGCTTCCACCAATTAGTGTATCTATCCATGCCATACCTCTACCCCATCTCCAAATATCAAAAACTGAGAAGAAAGCATAGCATCCCACTTTAACTCACTTTTCATAAACTCCACCCTCTCACTCATAAAAAACAAAAATAGTCTGCAACAAATCACCCTCCTTACTATCACCGACTCACTTACCTTATTCTCTCTTAAACCCATCCAAACAAGTACAATAAAGAAATGATTAAGCCAATTGAAATCCACAACTCTTGCTGCAGACAAACTGCAAATGATTAACTTAAATTAGCAGCCAATGTCATCTATTACCCAGTTTCAATACTGATCAATAGATCTATCACTAAAAAGTATGTACCTAAAATCTGGAAAACCTCCTACGTAATCCCACTCCCCAAAGGAGACTTCTCACTAGAACTATCTAACTATAGGCCAATATCTATACTATCCCCTCTTTCTAAAATCTTAGAAAAATGTGTTCACTCTCAACTGATGCAACAACTACTATCCAGTAGTTTCCAATACACAACACGGATTTCGACTAGGCCATAATACCACTATTGCACTCCTCAAATTTACCAATACTCTTACCCAACTAAAAAACAACGGCTAAATTGTTGCCTTGATATTTCTCAACTTTTCAAAGGCATTTGACACAGTGCCCTGTGAACAACTCCTACATGATCTGGCATCACTTGACATATCTTAAAGCACTCTCATTTGGTTCCAAAATTATATATCTGACCACTGTCAATCAGTCAAACGGCACAATGACCTCTCTTCCCCACTTTCCATTACAGTAGGTGTTCCACAAGCTAAATTCTTGGGCCTCTGCTCTTCACAGTTCTGACTGATAACCCACACAAAGTTATTAACCTTGTTCCATCGTACAATATGCAGATGACTCCACTGTCATCTGCACCGCACCTACCCTAAAACAACTACAAGACAGTACTCAAAAATCTTTTACTGGCATCGAGTGCCAGCTCATCCTTAATCCCAACAAAACCAAACTAATGCTGTTGCCTAACCAATGTTACAAAACAAACTCCTCCCACCATGACTTTACAATCACCTCATCCAATCACACTCTAATCAAACCCACCACAGAAACCAAGCTACTAGGTATCTTTCTAGATGATATGTTAAAATTTGACAAACACATATCTCATGCCATCAAAAAGGCCCACATTAAATTAGGTTCCCTTTACAGAATAAAATCTTTCTTAACCGACTCTTCCAGACAAGTTATCAACAGGACCCACCTACTATTCACTTTATTCTATGCCTCCCCTATATTTACTAATCTCAAAAAAATCAAACTTAAGCAAACTAGAATCATGCTACCACAAGATAGCCAGATTTGCTGCTCACCTGCCCCATAGAACCCATCATTGTCTTGCTCTGAAACAACTCAAATGGCTAGAGCTGCCCGGGTCTATATTATAAGTTTGAAGTTTGAAAACTTTGAATCTCATATGATTGACATCATATGAGCAAAGTTTTCAAACATCGAACATTTCGACGGAGATCGCAGTAGGGAATATTTCCCGTCACTTCAATGTAGTGCGATCTCAGAGTTGGTATATTTAAGTAGCAGGGGTGTGGGGATGCAGGGGGGCTTGCCCCCGTGCATAGAGCTTTCAGGTAGTTTTTTTTATTTGTAGTTTGTTTATATTTTATGTTCGATGTTTGAAAACTTCACTCATATGGAGTCGGTCATATGAGATTCGAAGTTTTCAGACTTTGAACTTATAATATAGACCCAAGCTGCTCAACCTACTAACCCTAAACCAAGTTACCACAGCCCATTCCATACTTTACCTGCCAGACAAATGTCCATCCCTACAGGACCTAGTACAAATCCACCTCAAAAGCAGGATTCTAGGGTCCTCAGAAAATTACTACTTGAAGTTATAAAATCCAACAACAGCTTTGGAGACTCACAACAAATGTAACACACTTCAAAAAACTGCTGAAGTCCCACCTAAATGACAGCAGGTTATGCTCCAGCTCCTAAGCAGGCTGAACCCATTTCTCCCCTCCTCACCCTCTCTCTTCCTGTTCAGCAGTTTCACTATATCTCTGTGCTTACTGAGTAACTTACTCCCCTCCTCACCCTCTCTCTTCCTGTTCAGCAGTTTCACTATAT